>NW_015151158.1:306368-308545 GCF_000732505.1 Cyprinodon variegatus | reverse complement strand
TGTAAAGTCGGGCACGACTCACGAGAATTCGGAAATGCAACGGTTGGAACGGCCGCTTCGCTACGACTTTAAGCTAAATTCCTAAATGCCTGAGTTGTGTCATTTCTCTGCATTTTAGGCCCCAGGGCAGCTCTGTGGCCCATGTGGAGTCAGTGTTGCAGCAGCTGGAGGAATCCCACGCTCAACTTGAGGAGCTTTTCCACCAGAAGAAGATCCGACTCGACATTTACCTGCAGTTCCGCATCCTGCAACAGTGCACTCTAGAGGTTAGCATAGGTTCTGCATTACTCTACAACCCTTCCTAGTCTGCCTTCCAACATCTTAGGCTGGATTCTTTTTGCATGTATTCATTTTCAGGTAACTGGTGAGATGGATGCCTGGAAACAGGATCTCCAAAAACAGTCCCAGGACTTTTCAGCTGACAAGCTAACGTCTCCACGGCTAGCTGAGACGAACCCGGACCAGCTGGCCCAGGACAAACTGGCCCTAGGCCAGTCGCGTCTAGCAGAGGCGACTCCTGAAGCGTTAACGTTGGCACAGCAGCGTATTCACAGGTAAACCGGACAGGGAGGCATCTTTCTGCTTCATCATCGCTCGCCGTGCTTTAATCGATTATCTGACTGCTCTGCAGGCACATGGAGCGAAGGCTGGCTATGAACAACATGATTTATGAGGTGATCCAGCAGGGACATGATCTTCAGCAGTATATCACAGAGGTCCAGGCGTCAGGTAGGGTCCTGATCTCTGAGATTTCCAGATGAATGAACAGAGAGGGCAAATGTTGTGTCATCTGCATACAGACGTACATCCTGATAAATGAAACATGAAGGTTTGTGTACAAAGAAACATGGTTCTAAGGACAGAGCCTTGAGGGACACCGTGAGTAAAGAGAGTCAAGATAAATAACGCTTAAACCGCCCCAAGAAACTGACCAACAACTTTAATCGTCCCTCAGCAAACAACGAATGGTTAGATTTCACGAAGGGTATTTTGCCTCCATCAAGTCAAACCTCCATCCATCCATTTTATTCCGCTTTATCCGGGGCCGGGTCGCGGAGGCAACAGTCTAAGCAGAGATGAACAGACTTCCCGATCTATGCACCCCTCCTCCAGCTGTTCTGGGGGACCCCGAGGGGACAGCAGGCCATAGTCCTTCCAGCGTGTCCTGGTCCTTCCACCAGGCCTCCTCCCAATGGGACATGCCTGGAACACCCCTCGGAGGGAGGCGACCAGGAGGCATCAGGAACAGATGCCCGAGCCTCCTCAGCTAGCTCCTTTCGACGTGGAGGAGCAATGACTCTATTCCGAGCTCCTCTCGGGTAACTGAGCTCCTCACCTGATCTGGAAGGGTGCGCCCAGCCACCCTGCCAAGGAAACTCATTCCGGCTGCTTGTATTCGCGATCTTGTCCTTTGGGTCATTGCCCAGATCTCATGACCATAGGTGAGGGTGGGAATGTAGATTGATCGGTCAATCGAGAGCTTTGCCCCCCTGCCCCCGACTCGGCCCCCTCTTCACATAGACAGTTTGATACAGCGACCGCATCACCGCCGACGTCGCACCGATCCGTCTATCGACCTGACTCTCCGTCCGTCCCTCACTCAGATAATTTGTTTTAAACCAGACATATACTGTGCGATTTTTTTCAATCGTTGCGCGCAGCTACAGCTCACACTGTACGACGAAACTAGCTAGCTGAGACGCTCTGATGCGATCTACCTGCTCAAATTGTACGTCTAAAAACCAGGTGGGACTCGGACTCATCTATCCAGAAACCAAACGAGTAGAAGAGGAACAAGAAGCTCACTAATGTGAAATTCAATTCAATTTTGTGCCGAACTCTGCTCTCCAGAGCGAGTAGATTGGTAACCCCGCCTCCTGCTCTCCTCTATCTTGTCTGCTGTCATGATTCATGCAGCTATTATTTCATCCAAATGAAAAATGTCTATTCTATTAACATTTCTCTATCTGGAGAATGGGGCTGTTCAGAGGGGCCCCCTTCCTGTCTTTGCTGGGCCCCATATTTCCTAAATCCGCCCCTGATTTCAATGATCCGGACGTCTGACCCTCGCGTTCATATTAGGAATTCCTTCTTCCTCTAACATGGAGCAGCGAGGATTTGATGATGTGAGACAAAAGGTCAAAGCAGAGTGATGACTGTGCTGAACTCAAAGCTGC
>NW_015151158.1:302047-304540 GCF_000732505.1 Cyprinodon variegatus | reverse complement strand
TTAATCTGAGTAGGTAAATTACTTAGTTTGCCAATAGAATGAGTATTTCTACTCTAAAAATAAGATATTTAGATAAAATGTACTTGAAATAAGAGAATTTAATTGTGTTTTCTTATTTTAAATCTAAATTTTCTTGTTCTAATGGAAAAATGTGTCTTATCTCCTCAATCCAAGAAACATTCACTTATTTTAACGAAAAAATTACTAGATTTAGATTATTTCCAGTGTGACAGATCGACAACCTTTGAGCAGCAATTATACCAAAAATTGAAAAAATATATAAACATGATGCATTTAAGATAAAAAAAAGCTTTTTTATCTGTCAAATTGTGGTCCACTGTGCAAAAAATGTATATCTAATTAAGTCATTTTTATCTTTAAAAAAGTGTATTTTTCTTGAATTGAGTAGATAATTAGACACTTTGCCAATGAAACAAGACAATTTACACCTAAAATAAGAAAAATCAGTCGCATTGTCTTATTTCAAGTGCATTTTATCTAATGACCTTATTTTAAGAGTAAAAATCCTCATTCCATTGTGAGATCATCGTATTAAACTACTCAGATGAAAGGTAAATACACTTAAGACATTTTTACCTATTTCCAGATCATTTTTCCAGCACGTTAACTGCTATACCATGTCTGACCACCAGGAGGAGATGCTATTATATATTTTTCCTACATAGGAACTAAAGTAGTGGCTCTTTGCTGATCTTTGCTCCTGTTTCTCAGGTGTGTGGGGTGCTGGAGAGTCTGGAGCAGGAGTACCGCAGGGAGGAGGACTGGTGTGCAGGAGGAGAAAGGCAGCCTGAGCAGCTCCTGCCGCTCATTAGCAAACACATGGAGCAAAAGGAGGCGTTCCTCAAGGTGAGCAACACCATACCAAGCAAGATGGAGGGAAATAAAAAGAGAAATAAATGCTAAAAACCAGTTTGACACGTCAGGTTTGGTTAATCTGTATAGAATTACATGAGTTTAAGACAATAAAAGTCATTAAAAGATATTATATACTCTATATAGTTTGTTTTCTATAGTATCTGATTGTGCGCGTGCACAAATAAGGAATAGATGTATTAACTATATGTATAAATGCAACAGGCATGCACGCTGGCACGACGGAACGCCGAGGTTTTCCTCAAGTACATCCATCGAAACAGCGTCACCATGGCCAACATCTCCGGTCACAACGTCACGGTCTCCGCGGTTACGGGGGTCACAGAAGTTACCGGACACTCCAGAGTCCCGGAGCAGCAAGTGAAAGGTTCGCAAAGCCAGAGCGGCGTTTCTACGTCTAAATAAAAAGTGTAACGAGGACAGAGCCCAGAGGGACGCCGGCCGCGGCTGATTGGATTCCGTATTCAGGTGTGATTGTCTGTGCTCAGGTATCCTCAGTGAGCTGCTGCAGAGAGAAAACAGAGTTCTTCATTTCTGGACTTTGAAGAAACGCAGACTGGATCAGTGTCAGCAGTACCTGATGTTCCAGAACCACGCCCAGCAGGTGAGATGACCGGTGCAAACGGGTTTAATCAATGCTTCCTTCTGATTCTTCTGCGGGGGCGTTTCTACCATCACAGGTTTAATTTCACTGTTTTCTACACATATTTTTAAAACTTGTTCAGTAGGTTTTCCTAATGACCGACTCCATTATGCACACATCGTATCTGAGACCTGAGCCAAACTCTCAGAGAAGGCGCCTACACTGCAAAAAATTAACCGGTCCAACAGGAAAACCGCCATGTTGAGCCTGGTTCTTCCAGAGTTTTTCCTCTCCACTGTCGCTTCATGCTTGCTCATTATTTTAATATGCTTGGATTTTATTTTCAGAGTAAAATATTAATTCCATTGTCAAATCATCTTATTAACCTGCTCAAATTAAGGGTAAATCCACTTAATTTAAGAAATGTTTTACTCATTTTTAGATCGTTTTTGCAGTGTAGGAACACATCTGGAAAAACAATCTAGAAATAAGTCAAAATGTCTTAAATTAAGTGTATTTACCCTTAATTTGAGCAGGTAAATGAAATGATCTTCAATTTAATGAGTATTTTTACTCATTTTACACTAATTTTTACACTATTTTTTTACTAAATGATTGAAATAGGACAATGCAATTGTTTTTTCTTATTTCAGATGTAAATTATGTCTCTTTCATCTCCTCAATTCAAGAACAAATGCAGTTATTTTAAGAAAAAAATTACTTATCTAGATTCTGTTTTTTTACAGTGTAGTTTACAAAAGCATAAGACTAGAAGCATTATTATTATTACAACAAGTATTTAAAACCCCCTTTTTTCATTTCTTTAACTTTTCTAATGATCTAAAGACAAAAAGGAAACCTGATGATGTTTTTATTTCCAGGCTCTTGAATGGCTGCAGCAGTCAGGTGACCACTACCTGGCCACGCACACCTCAGCGGGAGCCTCCGTGGCCGAAACGCAGGAGCTGCTCAACCAACACAGAGAGTTCTGCATTTCTGCAAAGGTTTAACTTTTA
>NW_015151158.1:298581-300433 GCF_000732505.1 Cyprinodon variegatus | reverse complement strand
CACTCAGCTTCACTGACAGATAGGTGAGTTGTTTGAGGTGGCCAGTGACACATTGGTGGATAAACGATGGAATTAGGCAACTTTTTACGTGCCCGAGGGGTCCCCTCATTAATGGAGGAGCAGAAGGTCATTAAAACGAGAGAGGTAGTCTCTAAAACAGACATGGCTATGGCTCGATGCTAACATGTTTGTTAGGTGTCAGAATTCAGTCAGAATTCTGAGATTAAAGTCAAAATTACAATACTAGACTGAAATCTAATTAAAAAATCGGTTAACTTTTTTTTTTTTTCTTCAGTGGCCCTAATCCTCTTCCGTAAGAAAATGTTTTTTATCAGCTAAACCTTTTTATTCCTCTCAGCATACGCAGGAAAAGGTTCACCTGCTGATCCAGCTGGCTGAAAGCATGCTGGCCAAAGGCCACGCCCACCGCGCTGAGCTACGCCGCTGCGTCTCTGCGGTGGACAAACGATACCGTGACTTCACGGTCAGGATGGGTCAGTACCGCCACCTGCTGGAGGCCGCACTGGGTAGCAGTTCTCAGGTAAGTTCACATTCCAGTCATCCTACACTGTAAAAAATGTAAAAGACAATTTTTCTTAAAATAAGTGCATTTGTTCTTGGATTGAGGAGGAAAAAAGAGACATTTAGCCAATGGAACAAGATTATTTACATTTAAAATAAGAAAACACAATTGCACTGGAAAAACAATCTAGAAATAAGTAAAAATGTCTGAAATTAAGTGTATTTCAGTAGGTAAATGAGATGCCAATGGAATTAGTATTTTTAATTTTAAAATAAGGTATTTAGATAATATTTCAATGTAACAAGACAATTTATATTTAAAATAAGAAAACACAACTGCATTTTCTTATTTCAAGTACAAAGAGTGTCACTTACCGCCTCAATTCAAGAAGAAATGCACTTAATTTAAGAAAAATTGGCTTATTTAGACTTCTATTTTTTGTAGTCTATTTTTTCTACTCAAATTAAGGGTAAATACACTTAATTTAAGAAATGATGACTTATATCAGGGTCGGTTTTGCAGTGTTACATGTTCATAATAACTAATTATCTTATTTTAATGCTAAAAATGCTCATTGTGTTTGCATATAAAGGGTAAATACACTGATTTTAAGACATTTTTTGCTCATTTTCAGAATGTTTTTGCAGTTTTCCTTTTTCTACGCATCGAGCTGAAGGTTTAACTTCCATTAAATGGTGTCGGTTTGTTTTAGGATAACAAGGATTTAGAGCTGGAGCTGATCCCCAACAGTTTGTCTGACTCGGACCCTGAGGTGAACCTGTCTGACCCGAGTCACCAGGTCAGCGACGAGAAGAGACGCTCCGCTCGCAAAAAGGAGTGAGTACCGCCTGGAGGAGCGTCGCCGTCGGCACGACCGCGTTCCTTTAACGACGTCTGTGTGTTTGCTCAGGTACATCATGGCGGAGCTCCTTCAGACGGAGAGAGTCTACGTCCGAGATCTACAGGAGTGCATAGAGGTGAGTCTGGAAAAGTCTGGAGCGTCGCTCCACCATCATCCATGAGAAATTTGGTACTAAAAGACAAATGGAAATGAGTTGATATTCCAAATTCTATAAATGCTTTGAAAGAATTAGCCATTTCACAATGATTTTACGCCCAACAACCAGCAGAAAAAGTCCTGAGTTTCCTGCATTCTGGTTGCAGACATACCTGTGGGAGATGACCAGTGGCTCAGAGGACATCCCACCTGGTCTGGCCAACAAGGACGACACCGTGTTCGGAAACATCCAGGACATCTACGAGTTCCACAACAGGTGCGCCTAAAATATATTAATAAACCAACCAGTGAGGCGACCGGTATATCTGTTA
>NW_015151158.1:293616-294442 GCF_000732505.1 Cyprinodon variegatus | reverse complement strand
ATGATAGCGGGAAGGAATCAACTCTATCGCTGCATTGAAGGTTTATTAAAGCTACATCCCTTTCAGAGACATAGACCGGTATGGGGCAATGCAGGTTGACAAAAGAAGCCAAACGTGTCATGATTTGCCCTGATAGCTGGCCTTGATTGACCTTCCACCTGTAGGTTCTGCTTAATCTTCAGTCCAGCCCAGCTATCAGGGCCAGATCATCGCTTGATTTCTGTTTCTCCCGTCTGTCGGTTCAGTTAGTTTAGTTTATTCCATGGTTCATGTCCTGGTTCTCGGAGGCCAGTAGAGTGGGAGGGTTTTACATCTGACTGATGCAACCTCAGTACAAACATTTAAACTTTAAAATCCCAACAGACACTCCCCCCAGGGGAACCAACCCACCCCCTGCTTAAAGAACTTTCTCATACTTGAACATTTGGAGGAAAAACAACTTGAGTTCATCAAGGCCGTTCCTTGTTAGGTTCATCTATCTTCCACTGGTCAGATGGATCTCCTATTAACAGCTTTCTTCCCCTTCATGCCATGAAAGAAGCTGAGTGACTCATTCTCATCTCTCATGACGTTCGTTTGGAGCCTGTGAGGCTAAGAACAGACGTATCTCAACATTTTTACTCCACGTTTCAGTTCTGTTTTGCTTTAATTAACGTTGTGAACTTTCCTGCTGACTGTCTCACCTTGAATACTAGGGGTGTGCATTGGCACTGCCCTCACGATTCGATTACGATTCACCAGGTAACGATTCGATTCAATTCGATTCTACGATGCATTGCGATGCATCAAAATCCCATTGACTTCGTAAAATCCGAAATGTGCCCAG
>NW_015151158.1:282549-293006 GCF_000732505.1 Cyprinodon variegatus | reverse complement strand
TTTCTGTTTGTGTTTCCCAGTATTTTCCTGAAGGAGCTGGAAAACTACGAGCAGCTTCCAGAAGACGTGGGCCACTGCTTCGTCACCTGGGTAAATAATCAATATAATTCAACGCTGACGTTGGTCGCTCTGTTTTTAAATGTTAAAGTGAATCTTTGTGTCGTTTTATTTGTTCAGGCGGATAAATTCCACATGTACGTGACGTACTGCAGGAACAAACCGGACTCCAGTTTACTGATCCAACAACATGGAGTCGGGTTCTTTGAGGTCAGCTTTCACAACAAATTTACTTATATACTTTATTATACACTGCAAAAACATTCTAGCAAGTACAAATTTCTTAAATTACTGATATGAACCCTTAATTTGAGCAGGTAAATGAGATAGTTTACCAATGGAAAGAGGATTTTTACACTTAAAATAAGATTATTACCGTAATTTTCGGACTATAAGCCGCACCTGAATATAAGCCGCAGGTTTTTTTATGTTTAATTACCAAATGGTTCGTACACAGAGAGGATTGTCGGGAAAGAGGCAACTGTTTGGGGAAGCTCCTATTTATGGCGTCTCCAACGTCTCCCCATTGACTCGTTGATTCCAACGTTATGCGCAGCGGTTCTATTTCCTTCGTTTGCTGCCAAATGGACAGCCTTTGACCTAAAAGCTGCATGAAATGCATTTCAACGTATGTTTTCCATAATGAGGTCGTCACACAAACTGTCTTGCGCTCGCAATGTCCGTCTTTCTCGGAGTCTGCTTCCGGAGGACGTCCGCATTCCCGCGCGCGAGGCTACTTGTGTGTTGAAGCAAATGTGACGTCAACATGGTGGATGGTAAAATCCATAGATTAGGTACCGTATTACCAGAGTGGCCGTTAGCTGTGAAAGTCCATAGATGAGCCGCATTGTTATATAAGGTCGAAAAATGGTCGAAAAATGGAGAAAAACTCGTGGCTTATAGTCCGAAAATTATGGTAGACAAAATGTACTTGAAATAAGACAATGAAATTGTGTTTTCTTATTTTAAGTGTAAATTGTCTTGTTCCGTTGGCAAAATGTCTCTTTTATCTCCTCAATCCAAGAATAATTGCACTTATTTTAAGAAAAAATAACGATCCCTGAGGGACATCAGTTTCACATGATGTCCATCTTAGTTTATCTAAACTGAAAAACGATGACAGAAGTGCGGATGTTCAGCCTGTCCTACTGCGTGGCTCTGACTGTAAGCAGGAAACGCTTATTGATGAATATTAACTCTTCTTCCTTTTAATGCAGGAGGTCCAGAGGAGACACGGCCTGGCCAACTCCATCTCCTCAGCTCTAATTAAACCGGTGCAGAGGATCACCAAGTACCAGCTGCTGCTGAAGGTGAGAAAACAAACCGTCCCTCAGCAGCAGAGCTTTAGAAGGAGACTGTTATAAAAAAAAAAAAAAGGAGAAAAGTTGGTTTTCTCCTCCGTCTGCAAAACAAACCTCTGAAGATTCTCCCGACTTCCAATCCAGCACCACCCAAAGGACGCAGTGTTTGTCTCTGGAATAACTAATGAAAATGTTGTTCAGTCTAAAAGCATTTAGGATTCAGCTGCAGAGAAAGGCAGGAGGAGTCGATACACAGGAAGAAATCTACAGCTAGATTAGTCTTATTTTCTTACAATAAGCGCATTTGTTGTTCAGCTGAAGAGGAAAAAGATATTTTGCCAATAGAACAAGACAATTTACATCTAGAATAAGAAAAATCTGTCATTTAAGAGTAAAAATGCTCATTCCATTGGCAAACTATCTCATTTATCTACTCAAATTAAGAGTAAATACACTTAATTACTTTTTCTAGATTGTTTTTCCAGTGTTCTGCTGTTTTACACTGCAAAAACGATCTAGAAATAAGTAAAAAATTCTTAAATTAAGTATCTCTTAAGGGGTTAAGAATATATATATATAAACCTCCTATTTTCCCATCCAGCTGGTTAGAAATCAGTTAGAGTCTGAATTATGTTTTGCTGCTGAATGTTGTATCTGTTGGGAAAACATGCAACCGAACATCTGTGTCGATGACTGCAGCTCCCAGAAACACGTGTTCCTTCAGAGCGACAACGAGACAAATCAGGTCAGAAAATCTTCCATCACTGTATCAAATAAAGCAGATAAAAGCTCGCTGTAGGACGCCATCTTTGCTGGGACTTAGATTGGATGCAGCCCAGCAGGGAAGGGATTTTAAACTGGGGCTGCTGGGAAATGTTTTTTGGGTCAAAAAAGCTATGAGCCTTTTCAAAATACAATAAAAATAGATAAATAGATTCAGATTCACTACTTTATATTCATATAGACTTCAGAGCAGGCAACCAGAGGCTGTAACAGGGTAACGATTTTAGAAAACTGCAGCAAACACGGTCATCTTGGAGCTACCGTGTTTCCATGACAACCATCGGACGCTATGTGGATGACAGCGGAACGGGAGGGACGCCAGAAAGGAGTCAATGTCCTACTATCTCAACATAAAGATGATGTTCCAATGAAATCCTCTGGAGCTTTTAGCTTTGATGAGACTAAGATCACATTTTATTATTAGCCCAAAACGTCTCCAGCAAACATCAGGAAGCAAAAAAACTAGGAGAGACTAGGAAGAAATAAACACACTAGACACTAGGGGGCAGCAGAGAATAGGGAGCAGGTGGAGACAGACGTACCTAGAAGGAGCTACGTGGGAAAAGAAAGGACACTAGGGGGCAGCAGAGAATAACCAGAGAGAACAAATGGGATGTAAAAGTAACTACAAAAGAACTTAAATAAGAATAAAGGAGAATAAAACTAATGAAGACAAAATAATGAACTCCTGATGAGACTAAGATCACATTTAATTTGAGCCCAAAACGTCTCCAGCAAACATCTGGAACCAAAAAAACAAGGAGAGACTAGGAAGAAATAAACCTAAAGAATGACGAGGATCCAGCAACTGAACAGGAGGTGTATATATGGGAGACAGAAACAACTAATTGGCTAATAGGGAGCAGGTGGAGACAGACGTACCTAGAAGGAGCTACGTGGGAAAGGAAAGGACACTAGGGGGCAGCAGAGAATAACCAGAGAGAACAAATGGGATGTAAAAGAACTTAAGTAATAATATAGAGGAATAAAACTAATGACGACAAAATAACGAACTCCTGATGAGACTAAGATCACATTTTATTTTAGCTCCAGACATCAGCAGGGGCCCGTTTCTCCTTCAGAGGCCCCGGGGTCCCTGTTCATGTGTGTTCCTGTGTGTGCAGGAGTTGCTGGCCTGCTGCGAGGAAGGCAAAGGGGAGATCAAAGAAGGTCTGGATGTGATGCTGAGCGTCCCGAAGAGAGCTAACGACGCTATGCATGTTAGCATGCTGGAAGGTGAGGCGTGACCTTTGACTCAAAGTTCTTCCTTTGAATGAGTTTTAATGCGATGCACGCTGCAGGTCTGGAGGAAGGTCTGGAGGTGCAGGGAGAGCTCCTCCTGCAGGACACCTTCCTGGTCTGGGAGCCCAAGTCTCTGATCCGAAAGGGTCGAGACCGACACCTGTTTCTGTTCGAGCTGTCGCTCATCTTCAGCAAGGAGATCAAAGACTCATCGGGACGCACCAAATATCTCTACAAGAGCCGGCTGAGGGTAAACATCATTTCAGCCTCATTAAGTCAAGAAGAAGTTCATGAAAAATACTTTTTACTTTCTTATTTAGAAAAGTAGATTCTTAAAAGATGAAATAACTGCTGTTTTTTTCCAATATAATGGAGATTGATGTTGAAATATCGAACAATTTACATTCAAAATAAGAAAAAAAACAATTGAATTATCTTATTTCAAGTAGATTTTATCTAATTATCTTATTCTAAGAGTAAAAATACACTGCAAAATGATCTCAAAATGAGTAAAAATGTCTTAAATTAAGGCTATTTACCCTTAATTTGAGCAGGTAAATAAAATGATTTGCCAATGGAATTAGTATATATACTCCTAAAATAAGGTATCTAGATAAAACACACTTGAAATAAGACAATGCAATTGTTTTTCTTATTTTAAGTGCAAATTGTCTTGTTTCATTGGCAAAATGTCTCACTTAAATCCTTAATTCAAGAAAAATGCACTTATTTTAAGAAGAAATGACTTATTTTGATTTCATTTTTTTGCAGTGTACTCATTCCATTGGCAAACTATTTCATTTATCTGCTTAAATTAAGGGTAAATATACTTAATTTAAGAATTTTTTTCTTATTTCTAGATCGTTTTTCCAGTGTCAGTAAATGAGAGAGACGGAAATTTACTGATAAAAATACTAAATAAATTAATTAAGGAGATGGAAATAACTGCACTGCAAAAAACTTTCTGAAAATGAGCAAAAGTTTCTTAAAATAAGCGAATTAACCCTTAATTTGAGTAGAAATAAGATTATATGCTGACAGATTGAGCATTTTAACATTAAAATAAGATACACTGCAAAAAATCTAAATCTAGATAAGTCATTTTTTCTTAAAATAAGTGCATTTGTTCTTGAATTGAGGNTCTCAAAATGAGTAAAAATGTCTTAAATTAAGGCTATTTACCCTTAATTTGAGCAGGTAAATAAAATGATTTGCCAATGGAATTAGTATCTTTACTCTTAAAATAAGGTATCTAGATAAAACGCACTTGAAATAAGAGAATGCAATTGTTTTTTCTTATTTTAATTGCAACTTGTCTTGTTTCATTGGCAAAGTGTCTCACTTAAATCCTTAATTCAAGAAAAAATGCACTTATTTTAAGAAGAAATTACTTATTTTGATTTCATTTTTTTGCAGTGTACTCATTCCATTGGCAAACTATTTCATTTATCAGCTTAAATTAAGGGTAAATATACTTAATTTAAGACATTTTTTCCTTATTTCTAGATCGTTTTTCCAGTGCCAGTAAATGAGAGAGACGGAAATGTACTGATAAAAATACTAAAAAAATTAATTAAGGAGATGGAAATAACTGCACTGCAAAAAACGTTCTGAAAATGAGCAAAAGTTTCTTAAAATAAGTGAATTAACCCTTAATTTGAGTAGAAATAAGATTATATGCTGACAGATTGAGCATTTTAACATTAAAATAAGATACACTGCAAAAAATCTAAGTGATTTTTTCTTAAAATAAGTGCATTTGTTCTTGAATTGAGGAGGTAAAAGCGACATTTTGCCAGTGGAACAAGACAATTTACACTTAAAATAAGAAAACACAGTTGCATTCTCTTATTTGAAGAGCATATTATCTTAATTATCTTATTTTAAGAGTAAAAATACTGATTCCATTGGCAAATTATCTAGTTTACCTACTCAAATTAAGGGTAAATACACTTAATTTAAGAAATTTGTACTTATTTCTTGTTTTTGCAGTGTAATTAGTTATTATGCACTTAATCACTGCAAAAAATGGAAATCTGTATGAGTTTTTTTTGCTTAAATTGAGTGAATTTTGTCTTGAATTGAGGAGATAAGTGAGAAAACTTGCCAATGGAACAAGATAATTTACATTTAAAATAAGAAGCAATTGCATTGTCTTATTTCAAGTGAATATTATCTAATTGTCTTATTTTAGGAGTAGAAATACTTATTTACCAACTAAAATTAAGGGTAAATCCACTTATTTTAGGAAAGGTTGTACTTTTTTCTAGATGTTTTTTGCAGTGTAAGAGGCTGCAGTAGTTTTTTTTCTTATTTTAATTGTAAATTGTCTTATTCTGCCGGCAAAGTGACTCAAATCTGCTCAATTCTAGAAAAAAACGACTTCTCTAGATGTCGATTTTTTACAGTGTGTGGTATTTTTCTTGAAGGATTTAACAGTAGAAGCAGCCATTTTATTAATTTTATCCTCTTAGACTAAATCCTTTTGAAAGAAACCAACTAATCTAAGATCTGTTTCTTTATTATTGGTTGATCTATTATTGACAGTTTTTAAATTTTGGACATGAACCTTTTAACTAACGAAGGAAAACCATGATGTGTGTGTCAGACCTCAGAGCTGGGGGTCACGGAGCACATCGAGGGCGATCCCTGTAAATTCGCCCTGTGGGTTGGAAGAACGCCAACATCCGACAACAAGACGGTCCTGAAGGTACGCCTCCACCCGCCCTGGAAGGCGGGGCCTCACCCAGAGCGAACCTATCAACGCTTTCTGATGTTCTATCCATGACCTTTCAGGCTGCATCGCTGGAGCTGAAGCAGGAGTGGGTTCGCAGCATCCGCCAGGTCATCCAGGAGAGGCGGGGTCACCTGCGGGGGGCGCTGAGGGAGCCCATCCCCCTCCCCAAGACCCCCAACCCAACGCTGGTACGACAGCGCAGCATCACCCGCAGGTCAGACCTTAAACTAAAACCTTCATCTGAATCTCTAGATTTAATCTCAGCTTCTTCTCTGTAATCAGTTATTAAATCATCCGTCACGTTTTATGAGGCTCCGCTGGTTGAAACGCCGAAAAGCTGCTATAAGGAGACTTTAGGGGGAAATAAAAGGATTAGAATATTGATAAAGGAACGAAGAAGCCATTAGAAGGTCTATGCCTCGCCTTAAAAGTAGACTGGGTGTCAGATTAAGAGCAAAGTTCTCTGTTAGGAACATAAAAGAAAGTAAGATGGGATTAAATAATCTCCTAAATGAGGAGAAAATGCTTTAAACTAATTATTAAAGGCATGTAAGAACTCTGTACTAAAGGAAACAACCTTGTGTTCGTCAGGGAAACCAGCGAGGACGCAGACAGCCTGGGCGACGCCAGCAGTCAGCCCGACACCGTCTCCATCGCGTCCCGGACGTCCCAGAACACCGCCGACAGCGACAAGGTAGAAACACACATCAGACCCGGAGAGGGGCGGCGTGCGGAGCAGAGCTATGACCTCATCGCTGCCGCAGCTGGCTGGGTGTGAGGGTTAGGGTGGGAGTCTGAGGGGTTTTCCACAGTTCGCACTTCTTGTTGAGACGCTCTCTGCTCAGCTGATGAGGTACGTTTGATTTTGGGACCTACTGAGGGTTTGGCACGGGTGGGGTTAGGGTCGGTGACCTCTGACACCGTGACCCGGCAGGACGCGGTCCTTTGGTTGTGTTCAACGGAAGGGTGAGCGAGTAGAGGCTGAGAGGGACGACAGAAACAAGCTGCAGGTATTCAGCGGATTATCTTGTTTGTTTTACATTTAAAATAATCCTGATAATAATCCAATAATAATCTAATTCCCAGCAGGCTTAGACACACATATTTAAAACATAATTAATGTGAACAAATAAGGAATAGTTGTATTAACCATACATGTTAACTCTGTTTACATGTATGCTAATAGCAGCTTTTATAGCTGTGGATGTCGTGGTTTACTTTATTTACTTTTAAAATCTAAAGTCAAATAATTCAGAATAGAGGAGCAAGAAAACTGAATTTAAAGTAAAAGTTTGTGTCTAAAAGGGTTAATATGAAATACAAATGTAATGGTATTAAATATTGAATAGTTTCCAGATTATTTAGAGTCGCCTCCTCAGATTTCCTGCAGTGCAAAGCGTCTCTCTGTCAGCTCGCCGCCGCTCCTCGCCTGTTTTCCGTCTGCGTCTCTGAGCGGATCACAGCTGGGTTGCATTTAATCTGGGAACTCCCCTCCGCTCCCTGTGGAGCCTGACAGGGAAAGTGTTTCCTCCCCAGCTGGAGCCCATGTGCTCCGGTTACTCAACACAGAGGCAGCCGTAACCATGGTGACCTCCACCTATAGCTCTCGTCATGTTTCGGACCAATCAGAGCGTGGGTGTGGGCTGAGCATGGCTCATATGTCGCTCATCAGTCATGTGTTTAATCTGCTGCATAGAAACATTAATTTAACACTAAGTGGTTTTTAATGACATTATTTTATACCAGAAACATGGAAAATAGAAATAAAAAGATACAATTTTTAAAACTAAACAGAAACAGCTGATAAAATTATACATAAGTGAAACATTTTTTCTTAAATTAAGTGCATTTTTATTTGAATTGAGCAGGAAAGTGCGACAATTTGCCAATGGAATAAGACAATTTACATTTAAAATAAGAAAAAACAGCTGCAGTCTCTTATTTTAAGTGCATTTTATCTAATGTTTTTATTTCAAGGGTAAAAATGCTCAAGTTAAGGTTAAATACACTTATTTTAAGAATTGTTTATCTTATTTTCAGAACGTTTTTGCAGTGAAGAATATATATAGTTTTATAAAATGTAAAACTGACAAAGTTACAACCATAACACTGCAAAAAAAATCTAAATAAGTAATTTTTTAAGATAAATGCATCCTTCTTTAATTTAGGAGGCAAGTGAGACACTTTGCCAATGGAAAAAGACAATTTACATTTAAAATAAGAAAAAATAACAATTGCACAGCTTATTTCAAGTGCATTTTATCTAATTATCTCATTTTAAAAATAAAAACACTAATTCCATTGACAAACCATCTAATTTACCTACTTAAATTAGGTTTAAATACACCTTATTTAAGAAATGTTCACTTATTTCTTGACCATTTTTGCAGTGTTACATTATCTTTGCACCGTTCTCAGTCATGCACTGCAAAAAAGGAAATCTAAATAAGTCATTTTTTTTCTTAAAATAAGTCATTTTTTCTTTTATTGAGGAGGCAAGTGAGACATTTACACTGCAAAAATGATCTGGAATTTAGTAAAACTTTATTAAATCAAGTATATTTACCCTTAATTTGAGCAGGAAAATAAGATTTGTTTGCCAATGGAATGAGTATTTTTACACTTAAAATAAGACTAAGCAATAGTTTTTTCTTATTTCAAATGTAAATTGTCTTGTTCCATTGGCAAAGTGTCGCACTTACCCCCTCAATTTAAGAAAAAATGCACTTATTTTAAGAAAAAATTACTTAGATTTTCATTTTTTGCAGTGTAACCAATGGAACCTGATAATTTCCATGTAAAATAAGAGAAAACACAATTGCATTGTCTTAGATAAGTGCATATTATCTCATTGTCAGGATTAGGTTGAGGTTTTGAGGACCCAAATGCAGAAGCGAGGAGGCAGAGAAGAGTTTTGTAGATTAAATTTATAATCTAAAAACTAAAATACACGACACATGGAACCAAAAATCAGAAAACTTCAGGGGAAAACTCACGTGGTGAGCCAGGAAACGACGAGGAACCAGCACAGAGGAACTGCACAGGGAGAGTATATATGGGAGACTGAACAGAGACAGGACTAATGAGCTGATTGGGAGCAGCTTTGGACAGAGGAGTCTAGAAGGGAGCTAAGGAAAAATAGACCAACACAAGAGGGCAGCAGAGGGCAAACAAAAAATACCTAAAAACTCAAATACATCCAGAAAAAACACAGCAAAATAGGAATTAAACCAATAAAACTAGAAAACAAAGAAAAACATGAATCAATGTGAAACTGAAAACTCAGAAGAAAAGTTAAACAGAACCAAGACTGTGACACTAAGGATCTTATTTTAAGAATAAAATTCCTCATTCAATTAGCGAATCGTCTTATCTACCTTGAATTACACTGCAAAAAAATGGAAATCTTAATAAGTCATTTTTTTCTTAAAATAAGTGTAATTTTTCTTTAATTAAGGAGGTAAGTGAGACACTTTGCCAATGGAACAAGACAATTTACATTTGAAATAAGAAAACAACAACAACTAACTTTAAGAGTAAAAATACAAATTTCATTGGCAAACTATCGCGTTTATCTACTCAAATTAAGGGTAAATACACTTAATTCAAGACATTTTTACTTATGTCTAGATCATTATTGCAGTGCATAGAGTTCAGCACTGGAAAAACAATCTAGAAATAAGTAAAAATCCCTTAAATTAAGTGTATTTACTCTTAAAATAAGATAATTAAATAATATATACATGAAATAAGATAATGCAATAGTGTTTTATTATTTCAAGTATAAATTATCTTGTTCCATTGGCAAAATGTCTCTTCTATCTCCTGAATTCAAGAAAAAATGCACTTATTTTAAAAAAAATGATTATCTAGGTCTTGATTATTTCCAGTGTTCCTTTAATTTTATAGATTGAAATGGTCTAGCTCTATCGTCTTCTCTGTAACACTCAAACCTTCCCCCGTTTCTCCTCCATGTTCTGAGGTCAAAGGTGATCCATCATAGCCTGATGGCGTCCAAAGACCACTAAGAGCAGAGAATCGTTGAAATCTCTGCTGATCTTGGATTGATTCAGTTATAGATCTTAAATGGTTAGAAGTTATTCTGTATTTTGTTTCATTTTCCACTGCATGGTTGTTGGTGTCAGTATTTGGCCTATTGGTGTCGAATCTCCTGACCTCCAGCATCAGTGAGGTCATTGAGCTTCAGTTAGAGTCCATCAGCTGAGGAGCATCATCAGATGATGCGGTTTGATGGCGGGGATCCACGCTGACACTAACACGCCTCTCTGTGTCCATAAGCTGAGGAGCATCATCAGATGATGCGGTTTGATGGCGGG
>NW_015151158.1:280343-280668 GCF_000732505.1 Cyprinodon variegatus | reverse complement strand
TGCGGTTTGATGGCGGGGATCCACGCTGACACTAACACGCCTCTCTGTGTCCATAAGCTGAGGAGCATCATCAGATGATGCGGTTTGATGGCGGGGATCCACGCTGACACTAACACGCCTCTCTGTGTGTCTGCAGCTGTCTGGAGGCTGTGAGTTAGTGGTGGTCCTGCTGGATTTCACCTCTGCGGGGCCCGGGGAACTCAGCGTCCGCTGCGGTCAGACGGTGGAGCTGGTGGAGCGCTCGGCCGACCGACCCGGCTGGTGTCTGGTCAGAACCACGGATCAGTCGCCTCAGCAGGTAAGGGATCCGACCGGAAACATCCCC
>NW_015151158.1:275334-277020 GCF_000732505.1 Cyprinodon variegatus | reverse complement strand
GGCCGACATGGAGGGGCTGGTCCCGGCCTCCACCACCTCCCCCAGCGCCACCTCCTCCGGCGTCGCCGCCGCCTCCTCTGTCTGCAACTCCTCCTCCTCCACCACCGCCAGCAGCACCGCGCCTTCATCTAACTCCTCCTCCACTGTGAGCGCCGGCAGGGGTGAGTAATCTGATTACAACCACGGTTACAGTATCTGCACTGGAAAACATCTCAGTCTATATAAGACTTTTTATCTTAAAATAAGTCATTTGTTCTTGGATTGAAGAGATAAGACATTTTACCAAGAAGATAATTTACATTTAAAATAAGAAAACACAATGACTTTGTCTTATTTCAAGTGCTTTTTATGTAATTACCTTATTTTAAGAGTAAAAATACTCATTCCATTAGCAAACTATCTCATTTACCTGCTAAAATTAAGGGTAAATACACTTAATTTAAGACATTTTTAATGATTTCTAGTTAGTTCTTCCAGGAACAAATACAATTATTTTGAGAAAAAAATGACTTATCTAGATTTTGATTTTTTCCAGTGTATATTGAGTATATATTAATTCACTGCAAAAACAATCTAGAAATAAGTAAAGGTGTCTTAAATTAAATGTATTTAACCTTAGTTCGGGTTCGTAAATGAGATAGTTTGCCAATGGAATGAATATTTTACTCTTAAAATAAGATAATTAGATAAAATGCACTTGAAATAAGACAATGCAATTGTGTTTTGTTATTTTAATTTTAAACTGTCTTTCTGGTGTTAACTGAGATAATTAACTTATTATCCTTTAATCCATCAGGTAATGAAAACTTTTAAAACAAACTTATTAAAACAAACGCCAACAAACTAAAAGTTTCAAACTACGTCTCCCATTAATGATTCACACAAACAAACAGGATCTAATATTTCAGACAGAAAAATCCGTGTTAAAAACAAAACAGAAGCTTTTTTTAAACATGTCATGTAAAATAAATAAACATGTTCTCTAAAATATGATTTAAAACGTCTAAAAGTTGTTGTTGTTTTCCATTTCAAGCTGTTTGTTTTTAGGAATGATTAAAAAAAAAGAGAGAAATATGAGTTTGAAATCAAATCTTCTGAGAAAACGAAAAGTCCTGCAGCGACGCAGGAACTTTAACTGCATCGCTGCTGGTTTGTTCCACAGGGTTCAAAGGTCACACTGCTGCCGGGTTAAACTTTAACCTGAAGGAGCAATTCTCCTACAGGAACCTGCCGCTCAACATCCTGTCTGTGCGGGAGTTAGAGTGTGTGTGTTTGGGTGTGTGTTAAAGTGTGTGTGTGTGTTAGGGTGTGTTGGTGTGTATGTTAGAATGTGTTTTAGTGTGTGTTAAAGTGTGTGTTAGAGTGTGTGTTAGAGTGTGTGTTAAAGTGTGTGTTAAAGTGTGTGTTAGAGTGTGTTTTAGTGTGTGTTAGAGTGTGTTTTAGTGTGTGTTAGAGTGTGTGTGTTTGGGTGTGTGTTAAAGTGTGTGTGTGTGTGTGTGTTAGGGTGTGTTAGTGTTTATGTTAGAATGTGTGTTAGTGTGTGTTTCAGAGTGTGTGTTAAAGTGTGTTTCAGAGTGTGTGTTAGAGTGTGTGTTTCAGAGTGTGTGTTAAAGTGTGTTTCAGAGTGTGTTTCAGAGTGTGTGTTTCACAGTGTGTGTTAGAGTGTGTTTCAGAGTGTGTTTCAGA
>NW_015151158.1:271674-273587 GCF_000732505.1 Cyprinodon variegatus | reverse complement strand
GTGTTTCAGAGTGTGTTTCAGAGTGTGTGTTTCAGAGTGTGTGTTAGAGTGTGTGTTAGAGTGTGTGTTAGAGTGTGTGTTTCACAGTGTGTGTTAGAGTGTGTATTGGTGTAAATGTTCACCTGCTGCTAAAACAAGAAGAGCTGCAGCTGGTCTCAGATCTGCCCTCCTGTTTACTTTTTCTATAGCTGATTTATTCTACTATTGTTTTTGTTTGTTTTTTTACACCCTCAGGAAACAAAAACATATATGTATAAATAAGAATATATTTTCAAATTCTGAACTTGTTGTTTAATTTTCTTTTTCCTTTTCTTTTCACTCTTTAATTTTGAAATGTTTTTTTTTCATCTATTTTAGTTTGAAATGTCTTTATAATTTCATTTTTTCTTATTTTGCTGTCTTATTTAGTCAAACAAATTTGTATCAAATTAATGAAAAAAAAAAACTTTGATTATTGTTGTTAATTTTAAACGGTATAAAAACTTTGGATTCATTTGTTGGGCATAAATAATTCATATGGACAGGTGTCATAAGCCCCGCCCACTGCTTTTAAAGCCACGCCCCCCGGCTGCCCCAGCCCTGACATTCCGGTAGTTTCATTCAGTCCTGACGGAGCGTCTCTCTGAGTTCTGCTGCATCTCTTCTTATTTCTCTTCTCCTGAATGGACTGGAAGCATGCGGCGAGGCAGAGGTGCATGCTGGGATTGCTCAGGCGCGTTGGGATGGATTGTGGGAAGGGAAGAGCGAGGTGGGTTTCATATAGAGAGAGCTGATGGTGAAGGTTGGAGACCTGAGAGGCTGTGAGTGCTGGTTAATGAGCGACTGAGGGTCACTCCACTGGTTTCTGCAACATTCCTGGAAACGACGGCTTGAAGGTTGGAGTGAGAACCGGACGGACAGCTTTCAGAGAGGATTGGTCTGTCAGACGGGAAGACAGGACGTCCTGTTGGGGACGGAAAACTCAAAACGCTGCTTTTGTTTGGATTCTTGTCTCATCTCTGTTTCCACCTTTAAATGTTTCTCCACAGCAACATTTGATGCTGAAAATTAAGCCAAATATCTGTATGTTTGTTTCCGTAAAGCTTTGCTGATCCTATTTCTGCTGAAAGAAACGCCTACCTGCTGTTTTATCTGCTTTTAACAGATCAATAAACGCTCTGTAACTATTACATAAGAATATAAAAGGTACAGGACGCTCTCTAAAGCTAAGAATAACCGCTGATTTAGGCATAAAGTTTAGCTTCGATTTGTCTCAAAAAGAAACAATCAGAAGTAAAAGTTATTTTGTTATAAAGATAATCTAATGTCTAATGCAGCAGAGGATAAAATATCAGATTCAGAATGTTTTTAAATATTTATTTAAGTTTTATATCATCTTTTAAAATGATTCCTGCTGCTTCTGTAGAACTTCCTCTCTCTTTAGTTTTCTTTATTTAACCTCCAAAAAAAGTTAAAAAAAAACAAAAACAAACAATAAAATCAATCCACTGGACTTTGTTTCCAAGTTTGAAGACGTTTCTCTTCCATCCAGGAAGCTTTTTAAATTCAAAATGTTTGAAATAGCGTTGAGTTCCAGGTTTTATCCAGCAGCCCAACAAAGCCTGGTTTTAGTTTAGAAAACATGCAAAAAAAAACAGTGCCGGTTGGTGGAGTTTTCTCCAGGGGGGGCTATAAATTCAAAGTAGTCATATAATATATAGTATAGAAGACCTCCCCTATTCAGCCAGGCCAACAATTCTAACGACCCCTCTTTCAGAGGCATAGACCAGTATTGGGTATTACAGACTAACAAAAGAAGCCCCTAACATTCCATTCCAAATGGGTGGACCCATTCGTCCGTTTCTATTTGCATGTTCTTTGTTGGGCTGCTGGATAAAACCTGGAACTAAACGCTATTTCTGACATTTTGAATT
>NW_015151158.1:269815-271664 GCF_000732505.1 Cyprinodon variegatus | reverse complement strand
CTTCCTGGATGTGAAGAGAAACGTCTTTAAACTTGGAAACAAAGTCCAGAGGATTGATTTTAACTTTCCTTGGAACGACGCTGACCTGGACGACTGAGAATCTTTACCACAAATATTTTTTGAACCTCCTGAAATTTTATTTTTACTGCTAAATAACTTCTAAGCTCCTGAACTTTCTCATGTGTTTGGAGAAGATTTGGGTTCCAAACTGAACCATTGCTCCGGTTTATTTGTGTTGCTTTGACTTCATCTGATAAAATTTTATTTAGTTTTTGTTAAGGGGATCTTATTATAACGTCTCTTTTAGATAATATTTTTAAAAAGTCTTTTATTTTGAAAATTTGCTCCTTACTCTTTGACTTTAAAGTGAAGCTTTTATCATATTCATACAATGATGCATTTGTTACTTTAGTTACTTCCATTATGAGTTATTTAATTGATGTTTGTTTCCACCGTTTCATGATAAATTTATATATTTTTGTTTCTCTTTGTTCAGAGTCTAGTCTGTACGGTTCTGACGGTTCAGGACTTCAGATCCAAACCAGCAACCAAAGTGAGAAAACGTTCCTCTGAATGATCACAGCAACAAAAACCAAACTTTCATCTCTGACTGGTTCTGATTTCTATCAGGTGTAACTTCTCCTACAGTAGGTGGCGTCGGTGGACCTGCAGGCGGAGCTGCGGGATCTCCAGGCCCCAAACGCACCGGTTCTGGAACCGGAAACACTCTGAAGGTAACATCTGGCAGCTGTTAGTAGCTCCACCTCAGCAGAGGGGGGTACTCAGACTGACGGTTAACTGTCTGTTGCAGCGCTGGTTGACGAGTCCGGTCCGAAGACTGAGTCAAGGAAAAGCTGACGGACAGAAAAAGCCCCCGATCAGAACCAGGAGGCGGGACAACAGGCCTGATGTGACCACGCCCCTCACCGGAAACGCACAGACGGTCTGTAACCACATCCTTAAACGTATTCTATCCACGTTTGCAGAATTCTCCGACTCAAAGCAACAACGTTTGTGTTTTGTTGGTTAAGAAGGCGAAGAAGGACGAAGCTGTGCAAAGTGGCGGGGAGGAGGAGCCTGAGGAAGAAAGCCACACCCCTCTGCCGCCTCCTATGCAAATCATCAAAGACCCCAACAACCCTGAGGTGAGAAACACTTTTGTTATTCACCCATCCCGGCGTTGCTATGGCAGCCGTACTGATGTTAGCTTCTCCTCAGGGTTTGGATTCGGATCAGGGATCCAACGAGTCGGACTCGGAGCAGAGAAATAAAGCGCTGAGGGGACGAATGTAAGAAAAGCACAACTCTGACCGTCACCATGGTTGTAGATAACCTCTAACCGATGCTTTTGGAACAGGTTTGTCGTTAATGAGATGGTCCAATCAGAGAAGGACTATGTGAAGGACTTGGGTGTGATCGTTGAGGTGAGGACCTTAGGGAAACCATCATTTAAAAAAGACAAAAGAGCCAAAAAGTTAAACCTGTGCTGATTTTTTTGGACCTATCAGGGCTTCATGTCCAGGCTGGAGGTCAGAGGGATCCCAGAAGACATGACGGGCAAAGACAAGATCGTCTTCGGGAACATCCAGCAGATCTACGACTGGCACAGAGAGTCAGTCCCTCAGGACAAACACCATGTAGCCGCGTTTTCTGACACGTCGCTTAGAGACCGCCCGCTGACGTCTGCTTTCTGTTTCAGCTTCTTCTTGGTGGAGTTGGAGCGCTGCGTCCAGAACCACGACCTGCTGGCCGACCTCTTCATTCGACATGTAAGATCTAAACTAGTGTTGCACCGATACCAGTATCGGACGGGGCCCCGATACTGCCCTAAAACGGTGGTATCGGTATC
>NW_015151158.1:268110-269201 GCF_000732505.1 Cyprinodon variegatus | reverse complement strand
CGATACTGCACAGCCAGGTATCGGGTATCGGTATCAGGGCCAAAAAATGGCATCGGCGCAACACTAATCTAAACCCAGACTGTTCAATGAGGACGTTCCTGAGTAACAACCAGACTTTAGACTTTATCTAAGCTTAAATCATTGGAACGCTCCTCGCCAAAATGACCCTCATTACCCGCAACCTCATCCCAGAACGTTCTGATGACCCTCAGCGTGTCAGGTTGATGTGGACCATAAACACGGCTCCATTTTCTCGGTTTAAAGGTTTGTTGGCGTCCAATCCAAGCTTTATGTTTAAGCCGATGTAGGTACCAGATCTGCTCGGGGCCCCGTCCCCTTCTTTTGACATCAACATATGGCAACTCCACTCGGACAAACTATTGCACACGTTTCTTTAAAGTCGTAGGTAAATCATATTTAAATGTCCAATCATTCTGGCTTAAACATGTATATAAATGTACTTGTAGAAGCAGTTTTATTGTCTTATATCAGATCAGAATCAGAAATCAGAATCAGAATATATCCTTACACATGGCCCTATACTTACGTAGCAACAAAACAGTACATGTTGAAGTTCAAGTATGAGTCTTAGCAATAATAAAGTCCCTAATGCCTTATTCGAGGAGGTTTGGCGTAAACAGAGAACATCTGTATGAACATTCTTTGAGGGTCGGAGTCACTTTGATGCAGACCAGCCCACGTGAATTCCAGTAAGCTTTCGACGTGATATTCCTGTGCATGTGCAGTTACGTAATGCGATGTGGAAACTATAAATGCAAGCCTGAATCGACTGAAGGTTGGGGGATAACAGAATTTTTGACGATGCAATGCTGGATGTATGAAGTGTTTAAGACAGCCGTATGAATTCGGTTTTGTAATTAAATGTGTCCCCCCTCCGGATGATAAAATGTTGAGAATCGTGGCCTTCTTTCTGTCATAAGGGAATTCTACCAATCAGATCATATTGTCCCAATATTTAAAACATTTGTATTTTTAAAAAAATCCTGTCTTAAAATCTGTTTTTTTTTTCCATTATCTTCTGCAGGCCAGTTAGTTCTACGTCAGCCTGAACTCCTAAATTCGGCCAATCA
>NW_015151158.1:258892-266681 GCF_000732505.1 Cyprinodon variegatus | reverse complement strand
AACATCCGTTACTTCCTGATATGTTGATGATGTCATATTGGTGAAGAGTCTCAGTCATCCGTGTCATCGTCGTTAAAAAAAAAAAGCTAAAAAAAACAATCCACTGGACTTTGTTTCCGAGTTTGAAGATGTTTCTCTTCCATCCAGGAAGATTTTTCAATACAGTTTAATTATTTTGATTTGACTTCATATGATAAAACTTTATTTAGTTTTTGTTAAGCAGATCTTATTATAATGTCTCTTTTAGTTGATATTTGTAAAAAGTTCTTTATTTTAAAAAATTTGCTGTTGTTTAGTATTTTATTTTATTTATTTTTTTAGAAATCTGAGGTACTTGCTGGTTTTAACTTGGTCCTTTTATATAATGTTCATTTTTTTGTAGGATTTTTTTTCATTGCTTGTTTTGGGTTCAGTTTCTGCACTAGAAAAAATTGAAATCTAGATAAGTCCTTTTTTTTCTTGGATTGAGGAGATAAAAGAGACATTTTGTCAATGGAACAAGATAATTTACAATTAAAATAAGGAAACACAATTGCTTGGTCTCATTTCAAGTGCATTTGGTCTAATTATCTTATTCTAAGAGTAAAAGTACTCATTCCATTGGCAAATCATTTTATTTGCCTACTCAAATTAAGGGTAAATACACTTAATTTAAGACATTTTTACTTATTTCTATGTGGTTTTTGCAGTGCACTGGAACATTTATCTTTATTTTAGATAATATAAATTGAAATAAGACAACAAAATAGATGATCTTATTTCAAATGTAAATGTTCCATTGCCAAAGTGTCTATCTTATCTCTTCAATTAAAGAACAAATGCACAAATTTTAGAAAAACTGACTTATCTAGATTTAATTTTTTTTTCCAAAGTTCATATCCATAAAAACTACAATATTGAACACTGGAAGCTAAAATAAATCTAACTTCTTTAAGTCTTTATTTTTTGATCAAATCATTAAATTGTGTCTAAAATTGATCTTTTTCTTGAATTTTTGATAATGTTGAAGATAGAAAAAATAAGCTGCAGATAAGAAAACAAAGTCATTATGACAGGAAGGATTGATCTGTTAGAGAGATTTAAAAATCTTAAAAATCGTCAGCACGTTCCCATCAAATAGAAATATATAAATAATAATAATAGTGATTTTTCTGAAACTGTGATTAAATCAGATTGTTTCTTTTAATCTTTCAGGATTTCCTGAAGTATACGAGTAAAGCTGGTCTGGACTGTGAGGAGATTGAGGTGAGTCCTGCAGCCGTTTCTTTAATTCTGCTCATTTTTGCACAATTTTACTAAAAATAATCTTAAACCCAGAGATGGATCTGCTTCGCCCTCTGCTGACCGGTTGGTGTTTGTTTCAAATAAACGGTTTTATTCTCAAATTAACTGACTCATGATCTTTAAGAGGTTTTCTCACCTTATGATAATTTTCCTGCTTTTCCTTTTATATCAGTTTGATCTTTAATAATCAAACATTTTAATTCAGCATTTGTACCTACTCTGAAAACAAGACAAGGCAATTGTTTTTTTCTCATTTTAAATGTAATTTGTCTTGTTCTTTTGGCAAAGTGTCTGTTTTTCCTCCTTAATCCAAGAAAAAAATGCTCTTATTTTAAGAAAAAATGATTTACATTTTTTGCAGTGTAAAATGCTTTGCACTTGTTCAGAACGCAGACATGAGGAAGTGCGCTGACGTTTGCTTTTATCTCATTTTCAAAGCTGTGATGAAGACAAAGAGGCGGCATTGTGAGGAAGATAATAAATGATTCATTCGGTGAATCATCAGCCGGCGGAGAATCGCCCACCTCTGCAATATTTAACAGACGGTTTGTGTTTTTGTTTGCAGAAAGCCGTGGAGCTAATGTCGCTGGTTCCTAAGCGCTGTAACGACATGATGAACCTGGGACGCCTGCAGGGTTATGAGGTACGCCATGAGGCCTGCAGCGCCCTCCTGTGGCCTAAAACACTTTATGGTTACAGAAGAATTTATCTAATTATGAAAAATAAACATAAAACATAAAAAATCAACGCCCCAAAAAAGTTATGATTTATTATGTGCTGTTATCCAGTTATAAGATTTGTTAAAGGATGTCTGCCCCCTAGTGGCATAACACGGTAGGTGCAGCTTTTAAAAGATGCTGCAGCATTAATCTAATATTTACGGGAGAGGATTAGGGCCACTGAAAAAAAAAAAAGGTAACTGATTTTAAATACTATTTCAGTTTAATATGGAAAAAAAGGTCAGAATTAAATGAGTTTAATCTCAGAATTAGGCGACTTTTTCCGTCCCTGAGGATCCCTGCTGATGCTATTTGATTAATGGAAGAGCAGAAGGTGATTAAAACAAGAGAGCTACATGGCTACGGCTGGATGCTAACATGTTTGTTAGCTGGCAGAATTTCGAAGATTAAAGTCAGAATTCTGAGATTAAAGTCGGAATTCTCAGATTAAAGTCGGAATTCTGAGATTAAAGTCAGAATTCTGAGATTAAAGTCGGAATTCTGAGATTCAAGTCAGAATTCTGAGATTAAAGTTGGAATTCTGAGATTTAAGTCGGAATTCTGAGATTAAAATCAGAATTCTGAGATTAAAGTCGGAATTCTGAGATTAAAGTCGGAATTCTGAGAAAAAAAGAATTCTGAGATTAAAGTCGGAATTCTGAGATTAAAGTCGGAATTCTGAGATTAAAGTCAGAATTCTGAGATTAAAGTCAGAATTCTGAGATTAAAGTCGGAATTCTGAGAAAAGTCAGATATTTCATCTATTTTTAAGCAGAATTTTTAATAAACTAATCAAAATTGAGAAGTAAAATATTACTTTTTTTTGTGTGTTTTTTTCCAATTATAATGTACCTTGAATGCAGGTGATGTTTGGAAGGTGAGGTTTTTCTGACTCTTCGTGCTCCTCTCTCCCAGGGGAAGCTGACGTCTCAGGGGAAGCTGCTGCAGCAGGAAACCTTCTGCGTTTGGGAGCAGGACGGCGGCGTTTTATCGCGCAGCAAAGAGCGCCGAGTTTTCCTGTTCGAGCAGGTCGTCATCTTCAGCGAACTGCTGCGGAAAGGCTCCAACAACCCTGGCTACCAGTTCAAGAACAGCATAAAGGTGAGGCCAGGCCCGACTGGGAGGACGTGCAACCAGTTTATGACATCAGAGCCCATTAACCGTTTCTGCGCCAACAGGTGAGTTACCTGGCCATGCAGGACAGCGTGGACGGAGATCCCTGTAAGTTCGTCTTGTGGTCTCGCGGGTCAGCAGAACGCTTCACGCTGCAGGCGTCCTCCGCCAGCATCAAGATGACCTGGGTGGAGACCATCGCCGCCCTGCTGGACGCCCAGAACAACTTCCTGTCAGGTAGCCCAATTTACCTGAACGAATATGATTGATTTATATTCTTAATCTGAGGGATTAAATATCTCTGATTTCAGTTTTTTTCCTGAAAGCAAAAAAAAAGTCTTAGTTCAAAAACTCTTTTTTAAGAGTTATTGATGTTCAGAGAACATCTTTAAGCCATAAAAACCCTAAATATTTATTTTTATCTCCTTAAAAGGATCCAAAAATCTTAGTTTTTTTATATATATTTACCAGGAAAGTATTCTAGAATCTAAATAAAAAGAAAATCATAAAACTTCCAGAGATTTTCTTATTTTAAATCCCAGTATCTAAAGTTTTTTTCCTCAACCTTTAGAAACATTTGTGGAAATATTAATCTATATTAAACTGTAATAACATGTAAATATAATTCAATAAATCCAAATGTTTTCCTTTTAACCGGAATAGATAACTTTGCTCGGCTTTGGTGTGAAATCAGAAATGTTTGTTACTTCCTGATATGTTGATGATGTCATATTGGTGAAGAGTCTCAGTCACAGTTGTTCCAAAAAAAAGTTAAAATCAATCCACTGGACTTTGCTTCCGAGTTTGAAGACGTTTCTCTTCCATCCAGGAAACTTTTTCAATTCAAAATGTCAGAAATATTTCTCAAACCTCCTCAAACATCTATTTTATTTTAACTGCTAAATAATTTCTAATCTCCTGATCTTTGTCAGGTATTTGTAGAAGATTTAGGTTCCAAACTGTTAAACCATTGTTACGGTTTATTTACTTTGATTTGATAAAACTTTATTTAGTTTTTAGTTAATTAGATCTTAATATAACGTCTCCTCAGATGTTAACATTTGTTAAAAGTCTTTTATTTTGAAAAACTTCTCCTGTTTCTTTGGCTTTAAAATAAATCTTTTATCATATTTATATAATGAAGCATTTTCTCTCTATTTTTAAGAATGGACCAAAAACAAAGCCTAGTTTTTGTTTGGAAGGGGGGCATTTGGCTTCTTTGTTAGCATGCAATACCCCCCGTCTGTTCATCCAGGCCAACTATTCCCTCTAACACACCCCTTTCAGAGACATAGACAGGTATGGGGCATTGCAGGCTAACAAAGAAGCCAAACGGCCCCCATTCCAAAGGGGGGGACCCGTTCTTCAGGTTCAATTTTCAGGTTTTCGGTCCACTCTAGAGACCAGTGGTAACCAATTAAAACCAGCGGGGCCCGAATGAAGAAAATCATCAACCAGTAAAGATCTGGAGACATTTTTAATTATAATCCGTTACTTTAAACAGAGTTAAACACTGAAATAAAAATGCATCCATGTTATTTATTGAATTTTAAAATAAAAAATATTTTTCCAGTCCGCTAATCGGTGACCTCTGCTGGATAAAACCTGGAACTAAACGCTATTTCTGACATTTTGAATTGAAAAAGCTTCCTGGATGGAAGAGAAACGTCTTCAAACTCTGAAACAAAGTCGATTGTTTTATAACTATTTGTAATGACGTCATATTCTATTTATGTTTTTCTACAGAAGCTCTGATCCAGTTGATCTACTTTAACGATCATTTCTTCATATCAAATATCTCTGCTTTAATCTCAGCTCTCCAGTCGCCTATTGAGTACCAGAGGAAAGAGGGCGGGATCTCCGTGACACGCCCCCTGTCGTCCGGGCGACCACCGTCGGCCCCGCCCACTCCTAACGGCCACGCGGCGCAGCCTCCTCCCGACAGCGAACAGGACGACCAGGTCTGGACGCTTTCCTGCGTTTTCTGTGACCGTTGAGTCAAACTGCCTCTAAAGGCGCCGCTGTCCTTTCAGGAGCTGGTTCTGGTGCTGCAGGACTTCGTGGCGGTTCGCGAGGACGAGATCTCCGTGTTCCGAGGAGAGAAAGTCCAGATCCTGTCGTCCAACCAGCAGGGTCAGAGCCTGGTTTATCGGCCGGCCAACAGCGAGTCGCCGGCGGCGGAGGGCTGGGTGCCACGGAGCGTGCTCAAAACGCACTGACGCGCGTTAACGCAGACTATGACGTCACTATCTGGTTTACGATTTCTACACCGCCGCAGGCCGACAGGGTCACCGGCTCCGAGGGAAACTCAGCGAGAAGCCTGAAGGCGGCCATGCCGCGCGCCGCTCATCCTTATTTCAGCTTTATTTTATTACATCAGTGCAGATAAAAACGGTTTACTTTTCCTCACATGTGCCTTAGTTCTTTAGTTATTAGGATTCATTTAACGCTAAAGAGAGAAGAGAAGTTATTTTTGCCATTTTTTTCTATATAAACCTGATTGTTTCGTCTGAAGCATCTTGATTTTTATTTTTTGTAAATTAGATTTGTTTCCAGTTATTTTTTTTTTATATTCTTTCTGGATTCCAAACAAAATTTTTCTGAATTCAAAAGTATTTTAGGTTAAAACTGAGTTATAGTTTTGTAAGAGCGAGTTATTTTCCCGGATGTTTTAGGTAGAACATGGGATTAAACGCAAAGAAAAGCAGGAAATCTACGGAAGACAATTAGGGCCACTGATATATTTAAAAATTTTACTGATTTTTTTTATTTTATTTTGGTATGATATGAAAAAAAAGTCAAAATATCGACTTTTTTCTCAGAACTCTGACTCTAATCTCATTATTTTGACTTTTTTTCATATTAAACTGAAATAATATTTAAACTTTTTCCGGTGGCCCTCCTGCTCTTCCGTAGCGAGCGTTAGCGTCTGTAGGTTTACCGAATCGAAGGCCTTCCGTCGACATCGCCGTCCTTCAGGCTTCACCTTCACTGGGGGGGGCGGATCCCCAAACACCGTTAGCCTCCCTCCCACTTCCTGGTGCTTCAAACTACAGCAAAAACCGTCCAATCAGACGCCGCCCCCAAAGCCGGAGCGACCAATCACCTTCCATCTCTGGGATACCTTCACAAACTGTTTCCTGCCGGGAGGGGGGGGCTCGCTGGAAGGTGTCGTCATCGCAGACTCCGCCGCTCGTCTTTCCCAGCTGGGTGGGGCTACAGGAAGCTGCCGTTGCCTGGCAACCGGAGACTGTATCTACAGAAGAAGAGAAGCCTCCAATGGAAGGAGATGTAAAGAGCCGTCGGCCAATCAGAACTGAGCTGTGGCCATGTTTATAGTGTGTATAAAGACTGAGGACTCACACATGCACACACCTCTGCTAGGATGGAGATTATTTCCACATAATTATGAGATTTAGATTCTGTTTTCCACCTCAGCAAACGAGAGGAGCGGTTTGTCTTAATATCAGTGTGAGAGACCGAGTGTGTGTGAGAGAGAGAGAGGGCGTGCTTTTCCACAGAAACTATCGGTGTCCCGCTGTAGCGTAGCCATGACGACGTGTTTACGGTGACGCCGTTTTTAGCGTTGATTTTTGGAGGTTTTTTTTTTAGAGAACCGCCGCCTCTCCGCTCCGGCAGCGATGGCGGGCCTGAGCTTGGGTCGGTTTGGATATTCTGAGATATTCTGATTATGCATCCCCTCCTCTCTGTAAATAGAGCAGACGTCCAGAAAAAGCTACTCCACGCTGCGTGGAGGTCATCTGTCCCTCATCCGTCTGAAACCCACCCAGAAGCAGTAACCTTCTCTCCCTCCTCCTTTCTCTCTCTCTACCTCCCTCTGCTGGGGAACATTCTCAGTCTTTCCACAAAAAAGTTAAAAAACAATCCGCCGTATTTATGTTTCGAAGTTTGCAGACATTTCTCTTCCCATCCAGGAAGATTTTTCCATTAAAAATGGCACAATTAGCATTTAGTTAGAAGCTATGTAGTATATATTTGTTGGGCTACTGGATATAGCCTCGAATCAAAGCTATTCCTTCTCATTATATAGCCTCTACTTTAGAGTTTGAGGCTATTTAATATATATATATTTGATGGGCCGCTATATATAGCCTGGAACTAAATGCTATTTCTGACATTTTGAATTGAAAAAGTTTCCTTGATGGAAGAGAAACGTCTTGAAACGTGGAAACAAAGTCCAGTGGATTGATTTTAACTTTTTTTTGGAACTCCCTCTGCCCCCCCCCTCTCTCTCTCTACCTCTCTGTCTCTGTCTCTCTCTCTCTCGGTTTCTCTGGTGCCATTCTCAGACAACACCCCGGTCCTTAAGGAGCTTGGCAGCCTGTTGGTTTTACCGCAGGTCGCCCTGTGAGCAGAGCAGAATGTTTAGCAGGCGGATCGGATTCTTTTCAAGTCTATTTTTACGCAGATTAAACCTGTTTTAATGTTAAAAGCTGATCAATCATATATATTAGCGCCTGTTCTTTCCCTTCAATGTGGCAAACAGGTTCCATTTAACTCATAGGATACTTTCTAGAACATAAAGGGAACTTTTTTGGTGTTTTCCTCCACTAAAATACGTCAACTGATTACTTTTTCAGAGACTTGCAGCTCTGAGAGCTAAGTTACCTCTAATAACTCCTCCGTAGCTTTTTAGTAGTTCCTGCAGATCA
>NW_015151158.1:254478-257530 GCF_000732505.1 Cyprinodon variegatus | reverse complement strand
ACCTTCATCCAGCTAATTAAAGGTGGAAAGCTTTTAAGGCGGGATGATAAACCATGTCGGCTGCTTTCAACGGGAAGTTTAGGAAACGGATCAAATAAATAAGATTAAAACTGATGACTGTAATTTAAAAAAATCCTCTTTTGATGCAGAGGTGGAAAATAAATAGACTTGAAGAATCCGACTGTCCAAAGAAAAAAAAGCATCCGGAGTTGATCACATTCCAGCGGCTGCAGCTAGACGACCACTTTTATGCAACTCAATTTTTTTCTTAGGGCCAAAAAAACTGTTGAAACTGCGTTTCTAACATCGGACTTTATCACCACTCCAAAATAATCCGCCCATGGAACGTCTTTCAACCTGCTTCAAACGGTTTATCGATCAAACTGTAAAAAAAGGAATGACATAAAAAAAACCACGGGTTGATGATGTCATGTGTGATGCACTTCAATGTGGTTCAACGCTGAGTTCAAGTTCTGTAGGAGTTTTTTATTTTATCTCAAACAGAAGCTAATGATTTAATCTGAGCTAAAAAAAAATAAAATCTTATGAGGAAGTGAAGAAGTTTCAGACTGACTCCCACACGGCCTGAACTCTGCCGTCTAACGAGGCCCCGGAACCAACAAGCCGCCTCTTCGTTGCCTGTTCAGAATTAGAGAATGACTTTGTGTGTTTTTTATGTCGGTGTCAAGATTGTTGATGCAAAAATATTTAAAGAGGAGAGCCCCAAACCAAGACATTTAACACTAGCTGAACTCGGAGTGCACAGGAAGGGGGGGTGGTAGTGCACTACGAAGGGCACTAGATGGCAGCAGTGCACCCTGAGAGGAGAAGAGCAGTGCACTATGAAGAGTTTAAGATGGAAACCGAAGCCCTTTAAAAGAGTTTAGGACTAAACTAAGGGCTGGTTTTCATTAAACGTTGCACAATATTTAAAAAACGGAGCGCTAGGTAGCGCCTCCTGGAGGGCGTTAGGTTGAAGATAGCACACGATGAAGGCTGCAGGTCAGGAGGGGAACCCCTGAAAAGCTTTGGGAGGGCGGAGGGTGCTGTTTGAGACCCCGCCTTGGTGCCGCCTGGCAAACTCTACTAACCAATCAAACAGTGTTATTTGTACAGAACTAACAGCTGCTAACCGGCTGCTAACCGGCTGCTAACAGCTCTCTGTTGTCGTTTGTAATAAACTTCATTTTTCATCCGAAACTTCTCGTCGTCTCCTGTTTGTTTTATTACCTCTGGTTGTAGAACTGCTGCAAAAACCTGAAAAAAATCTTAAATTAAGTTTATTAGCCTTAATTTGAGCAGGTAAATTAGATTATTTGCTAATGGAATGAGGATTTTTACTCTTTAAATAAGAAAATTAGATAATATTCACTTGAAATAAGACAATATAATTACTTGTTCTTATTTTAAATCTAAATTATCTTGTTTCATTGGCAAAATGTCTCTTTTATCTCTTCAATTCAAGAACAAACGCATTTATTTTAGGTAAAAATTACTAATCTATCTTTAGATTTTTTCCAGTGCACCTGTGCTGACCAGCTGTGGGGTGGAGGGTAGATGCCATCCTCCCAGCTCCAATTGGTGACGGTCTTCCTTATTTTATCTCTGCACCGTTCTCCCAGTCATGCACTGCAAAAAAATGAAATCTAAATAAGTCATTTTTTCTTGCAATAAGTGAATTTTTCTTGAATTGAGGAGGTAAAAGAGACATTTTGCCAATGGAACAAGATAATTTACATTTAAAATAAGAAAACTCAATTGCATCGTCTTATTTCAAGTAAATATTATCTAATTATCTTATTTTAAGACTAAAGATACTCATTCCATTGGCAAAGTATCTTATTTACCTACTGAAATTAATGGTTAAATACACTTAATTTAAGAATTTTTTTCTCATTTTTAGATTGTTTTTGCAGTGCTGCAAAAAATTGAAATTGAGATAAGTCTTTTTTTCTTAAAATAAGTGCATTTGTTCTTGGATTGAGGAGTTAAAAGATGAGCCTTGAATGAAATATTTCCTACACTGAAAAAAATGATCTAAAAACAAGTAAAATGTCTTAAATTAAGTGTATTTAACCTTAATTTCAGCAGGTTAATCAGATGATTTGCTAATGGAATGAGGATTTTTGCTCTTAAAAGAAGATATTTAGATAAAATGCACTAAAAATAAGACAATGCATTTTTTTTATTATTTTAAGTGTAAATGATCTTGTTCCATTGCCAAAATGTCTCTTTTACCGTCATAATTCAAGAACAAATGCACTTATTTTAAGCAAAAATTACTTATTTAGATTTTGTTTTTTTTTTAAAAAGGTAAAAATCTAATTGAAATGTTAAAAAGTAATTTAAAAAGTGAATGATCCTCGTTAACAATTATATTTAGGTTTATAAACTAAAAAATGTCAGTGCCAGTATCAGCATTAATGTTGGACCAAAATAAAATGTGTTTCTTTCTCTCTGAGTGTTTTTCATGAATTTCTTCTACACACTGGAAACAATTGAAAGCTAGATAAGAAGTTTTTTCTTAAAATAAGGGCATTTTTTCTTGGATTGAGGAGATAAAAGATCAATTTTGCCAATGGAACACGACAATTTACACTTAAGATAAGAAAACTCAATTGCATTGTCTTATTTCAAGTGCATTTTATCTAATTATCTTATTTTAAGAGTAAAAATACTCATTTACCTGCTCAAATTAATGACAAATACACTAAATGTAAGAAATTTTTTACTTATTTCTAGATTTTTGCAGTGTACTGGAAAAACGATTTAGAAATAAGTAAAAACTTATTAAATCAAGTGTATTTATTCTTAATTTCAGCAGGTAAATTAAATTATTTGCCAATGGAAATAGTATTTTCTACTCTTAAAATAAGATAATAAGATAATATGGACTTAAAAAGCGATAATACAGTTGTTTTATCTTATTTTAAATGTAAATTGTCTTGCTCCATTGCCAAAGTGTCTTAGTTTCCTCCTCAATGCAAGAAAAAATGCACTTATTTGAAGAAAAACATACTTATTTAGATTTACATTTTTTGCAGTGTAGAAG
>NW_015151158.1:251901-253722 GCF_000732505.1 Cyprinodon variegatus | reverse complement strand
ATTAATGGTAAATACACTTAATTTAAGATTTTTTTTCTCATTTTTAGATGGTTTTTGCAGTGCTGCAAAAAATTGAAATCGAGATAAGTCTTTTTTTCTTAAAATAAGTGCATTTGTTCTTGGATTGAGGAGTTAAAAGATGAGCTTTGAAATATATATTTCCTACACTGAAAAAAATGATCTAAAAACAAGTAAAATGTCTTAAATTAAGTGTATTTACCCTTAATTTGAGCAGGTTAATGAGATGATTTGCTAATGGAATGAGGATTTTTGCTCTTAAAATAAGATATTTAGATAAAATGCACTTGAAATAAGACAATGTATTTTTTTTTTATTTTAAGTGTAAATGATCTTGTTCCATTGGCAAAATGTCTCTTTTACCTTCATAATTTAAGAACAAATGCACTTATTTTTAAGAAAAAAGGTAAAAATCTAATTTAAATGCTTAAAAGTAATTTACAAAGTGAATGATCCTAGTTAACAATTATATTTAGGTTTATAAACTAAAAACTGTCATTGCCAGTATCAGCATTTATGTTGGACCAAAATAAAATGTGTTTCTTTCTCTGCGTGTTTTTCATGATTTTCTTCTACACACTGGAAACAATTGAGAGCTAGATAAGAAGTTTTTTCTTAAAATAAGTGCATTTTTTCTTGGATTGAGGAGATAAAAGATAAATTTTGCCAATGGAACAAGACAATTTACACTTAAGATAAGAAAACACAATTGCATTGTCTTATTTCAAGTGCATTTGGTCTAATTATCTTATTTTAAGAGTAAAAATTACTCATTCCATTGGCAAACTATCTCATTTATCTGCTCAAATTAATGGTAAATACACTTCATTTAAGACTTTTTTTTCTCATTTTTAGATGGTTTTTGCAGTGCTGCAAAAAATTGAAATCAAGATAAGTCTTTTTTTCTTAAAATAAGTGTATTTGTTCTTGGATTGAGGAGGTAAAAGATGAGCTTTGAATGATATATTTCCTACACTGAAAAAAATTATATAAAAACAAGTAAAATTCGTTAAATTAAGTGTATTTACCCTTAATTTGAGCAGGTTAATGAGATGATTTGCCAATGGAATGAGGATTTTTACTCTTAAAATAAGATATTTCGATAAAATGCTATTGAAATAATTTAAATGATCATTTTAAGTGTAAATGATCTTGTTCCATTGGCAAAATGTCTCTTTTACCTTCATAATTCAAGAACAAATGCACTTATTTGAAGAAAAAATGACTTATTCAGATTTTGATTTTTAAGAAAAAAGGTAAAAATCTAATTGAAATGTTAAAAAGTTATTTAAAAAGTGAATAATCCTAGTTAACAATTATATTTAGCATTAATGTTGGAACAAAATAAAATGTGTTTCTTTCTCTGAGTGTTACATGAATTTCTTCTATACTGCAAAAAACGATCTAGAAATAAGTAAAAACTTATTAAATCAAGTGTATTTAGTCTTAATTTTTGCAGGTAAATAAAATCATTTGCCAATGAAAATAGTATTTTTTACTCTTAAAATATGATAATAAGATAAAATGGACTTGAAAAGCGATAATGCAGTTGTTTTTTTTCTTATTTTAAATGTAAATTGTCTTGCTCCATTGGCAAAGTGTCTTAGTTTCCTCCTCAATGCAAGAAAAAATGCACTTATTTAGATTTCATTTTTTTGCAATGCATGACTGGGAGAACGGTGCAGAGATAAAATAAGGAAGTCCGTCACCAATTGGAGCTGGGAGGAGGGCATCTACGCCTCCACCCCACAGCTGGTCAGCACAGGTGCACTGGAAAAAATCTAAAGCTAGATTAATAATTTT
>NW_015151158.1:247977-250831 GCF_000732505.1 Cyprinodon variegatus | reverse complement strand
AAAATTATTAATCTAGCTTTAGATTTTTTCCAGTGCACCTGTGCTGACCAGCTGTGGGGTGGAGGGTAGATGCCATCCTCCCAGCTCCAATTGGTGACGGTCTTCCTTATTTTATCTCTGCACCGTTCTCCCAGTCATGCACTGCAAAAAAATGAAATCTAAATAAGTCATTTTTTCTTGCAATAAGTGAATTTTTCTTGAATTGAGGAGGTAAAAGAGACATTTTGCCAATGGAACAAGATAATTTACATTTAAAATAAGAAAACTCAATTGCATCGTCTTATTTCAAGTAAATATTATCTAATTATCTTATTTTAAGACTAAAGATACTCATTCCATTGGCAAAGTATCTTATTTACCTACTGAAATTAATGGTTAAATACACTTAATTTAAGAATTTTTTTCTCATTTTTAGATTGTTTTTGCAGTGCTGCAAAAAATTGAAATTGAGATAAGTCTTTTTTTCTTAAAATAAGTGCATTTGTTCTTGGATTGAGGAGTTAAAAGATGAGCCTTGAATGAAATATTTCCTACACTGAAAAAAATGATCTAAAAACAAGTAAAATGTCTTAAATTAAGTGTATTTAACCTTAATTTCAGCAGGTTAATCAGATGATTTGCTAATGGAATGAGGATTTTTGCTCTTAAAAGAAGATATTTAGATAAAATGCACTAAAAATAAGACAATGCATTTTTTTTATTATTTTAAGTGTAAATGATCTTGTTCCATTGCCAAAATGTCTCTTTTACCGTCATAATTCAAGAACAAATGCACTTATTTTAAGCAAAAATTACTTATTTAGATTTTGTTTTTTTTTTAAAAAGGTAAAAATCTAATTGAAATGTTAAAAAGTAATTTAAAAAGTGAATGATCCTCGTTAACAATTATATTTAGGTTTATAAACTAAAAAATGTCAGTGCCAGTATCAGCATTAATGTTGGACCAAAATAAAATGTGTTTCTTTCTCTCTGAGTGTTTTTCATGAATTTCTTCTACACACTGGAAACAATTGAAAGCTAGATAAGAAGTTTTTTCTTAAAATAAGGGCATTTTTTCTTGGATTGAGGAGATAAAAGATCAATTTTGCCAATGGAACACGACAATTTACACTTAAGATAAGAAAACTCAATTGCATTGTCTTATTTCAAGTGCATTTTATCTAATTATCTTATTTTAAGAGTAAAAATACTCATTTACCTGCTCAAATTAATGACAAATACACTAAATGTAAGAAATTTTTTACTTATTTCTAGATTTTTGCAGTGTACTGGAAAAACGATTTAGAAATAAGTAAAAACTTATTAAATCAAGTGTATTTATTCTTAATTTCAGCAGGTAAATTAAATTATTTGCCAATGGAAATAGTATTTTCTACTCTTAAAATAAGATAATAAGATAATATGGACTTAAAAAGCGATAATACAGTTGTTTTATCTTATTTTAAATGTAAATTGTCTTGCTCCATTGCCAAAGTGTCTTAGTTTCCTCCTCAATGCAAGAAAAAATGCACTTATTTGAAGAAAAACATACTTATTTAGATTTACATTTTTTGCAGTGTAGAAGCACTTTGGTTATTTTTCTTAATATATTTGGGGAAGTTCTTGTTTTCATTTTTCCATCAAAATATCCTTATTTTTTATCTTACAAAGGTAATAAGGTCTGATCCTGGATTCCAATAAAACTATTGGCTGAAATTTGGATTTTTTTTTAAAGTATTTCACTTCCTGCTTGACTGCGCCTGCTTGGCTCTGGGTTAAGGTTGAGTAATCTGTGCGGGGATAAGATCTGACGTGGAGCAGCTTTGAAGCAATAAACCCATTCAGCCAATTCCAGGCGTCAGGTTCACATCCGGACACCAGCAGGAGAAAAACAACAACTTTAAAACCTCAAAAACCTGCAAAGAAAAGGAAGCTTTCCCGAAAGCTGGTTGCCGTAGAAACAGATCAGCAGGAGAAACAAAGACATGGAAGCACCAGAACGTAGTTTATATAATAAAATGACTAATTTAATGGATGCATCTGGGTCAGATCAACAGCATTATCTGGTTTTACAGCAGGCCGCCTGTTATTCCTTATTTAGATAAGAGATAAGAGAGCGAGGCGTCATGATGAGGAGCAGATAACTTTTTCACATTGAAGTTCAAAGATCCACCAAAACATCTAATGTTCTTACTTAAATAAAATCATCCATCATGTATAAATACAGCATTTTAATTTACTTTCTGCTTCTTTTCTCCTCTTTCATCGATATGACAGGTTTTATTGCAGAAAACAGATTCTTAGAGTGAAAATCAGACCAAAGTCCACATCTGCCCCGCTTACGTAATGCAGGATTATGTCGACTTGAAGCGAACCACGTAGCCTGAGGAAGGCAGCATAAATGAAGCCGGCTGCCCAGCGCCTGCGTTCCTTTCTTCAGGGGAGATCAAACACAAAACATGCAGTCGATTATTTCACGGAACGGGTTGGAGACTCCAGAGCCTGTGAAGGCAGAAGTTAAAGGTCAGAACAGCTCGGGTTTTAGAGGAGAGCTCCGTCTGAGCTGTCATGCTGGATTTAATCCCTAAGTTCTAAGAGTTTATATGATGTTGATTTAACTATTAAACGGTGAAGTGAAGATGTTAGGCTCCAGCTCAGGTGTTCAGCTGAGGATGGAAGCAGACAGAGCGCTGATGAAGGTACAGCTGCAGGATGCCGGGGGGGAAGGAGATCAGGAGTTGGTCCTCAAACCGTCACCTGAGGTCAGGATGCAGATCCAGGTGTCTGATGGATCCTGATGGATGACGCACTGGAAAAAATCTAAATCTAGATAATTTATTCTTAAAATAAGTGCATTTATTCTTGAATTGAGCAG
>NW_015151158.1:245031-247697 GCF_000732505.1 Cyprinodon variegatus | reverse complement strand
AACTAACAGATTCTGCAGAGTGGGAGAATAGAGATAGAATGAAGCAGAATGATGAAAAAGGGGTCCCTATGTCCTCCTGCAGTCTAAGCCTATAGCAGCAGAACTATAGAGATAGCTCAGGATAACCTGAGCCCCACAAATTTTACTTTCTAAGTAAACTCTTCACTTTTCTGTTATTCTTATACATTTTTCTAAGGCCTATTTGCACTGCTAAAACGATCTATAAATAAGTAAAAATGTCCTAAATTAAGTTTATTTACCCTTATGTTGAGTAGGTAAATGAGATGATTTGCCAATGGAATGAGAATTTTTACTCTTAAAATAAGATAATTAAAAATATGCATTTGACATAAGACAATGCAAATGTTTTTTTTTCTTATTTTAAATGTAAATTGTTTTGTTCAATTGGCAAAATGTCTCTTTTATGTCCTCAATCCAAGAACAAATTACTTATCTAGATTTAGATTTTTTCCAGTGTGCTGTAAATTAAGTTGAAAATAAAAAGTTAAGTCAAGAAAAGAAGGTAAAAAGCTAATTGAAAAATTAAAAAGTAAAGTTCAAAAGTTAATAAGCCTAGTTAACAATTATATTTAGTTTTGTAAACTTAAAAATGTGAGTTCCATTATCAGCATTAATGCCTCTAAGGTTAAGTTGGACTGAAATAAAATGTGTTTCTTTCACTCGGCACAGCAAAAAAAATGCCCTCTAAAACAATTAGAAGAAAAAATAGTGTTTTAGGTGAAAAATTGCTTATTTTAAGCTAAATAATGCGCCAGTGCAGCACACTGCAAAAATGACCTTTGCTGGTCCTTGGCTGGTCTACCTTCAATTCCTTTTTAAACATCAATGTTTGTACAAAAATGTTCTTTTTGTCATGATTTGTGGACATTAAGATCTAAAGAGAAGCGCCATCTGCTGGTCAGACCCTGTAATTCAGTGAAAGGATGGAGTCAGAGTAGATAAATATAGCGGCTGGAAGTTGGAGGGGATTTTGCTGGGAGTTGCAGGCAAGTGGGCTGCCATTCAGCTAAGGGCGGCCATTTTGAATGGCTGCTGTTGTACGGGGAGTCATTTGAGTCGCAGATGTAGAAAAAAGATGAGCAACTATCCTCATTTTGGCTGATATCTGACATAAAAATGAGGTCATCACTCCAGGAAATTACTGCACCTGTGGATTCGGTTTTATGAAAAAACAAGAAGTTCAACGTTTCTTTGACTCCAGTCAGCAACAACAACAAGATTCATTAACAATTTCAAGATAAATAAAAAGATATGTGAAAACTGTGTCTCTGACCTTTGACCTGCAGGAAGCGTCCCCTCGTGGCTCCAGGGCACGTTGCTGAGGAACGGCCCCGGGCTTTTCTCAGTGGGAAACTCCGAGTACAACCACTGGTTTGACGGTCTGTCGCTGATTCACAGCTTCACCTTCAGCGGCGGTGAGTCTCCGCCGGGATGCTGTAACCATGGCGGATCGCCGTTTCACTGCAATACTCTATAAATGTCGCCGTTTCAGGGGAGGTGACTTACAGAAGCAAATATCTGAAGAGCGAGACGTATAAGAGGAACATCAAGGCCGACAGGATCGTGGTGTCTGAGTTTGGGACCATGGTTTATCCCGATCCCTGCAAAAACATCTTTGCCAGGTGAACTTCGCCCAGACGCAAAAAATCAGAGACGCTGAGAAAACGTTAAAGTCACTTTAACGCGTTCAGATACAAGTTTGCACAGAAATGTTTTATAAATTCATCTGAATCTTTTACCCTTTATAGGGCAAGTTCGTGTTTGTCATCAACTACATCCTACATCCCTTACAAATAGAGCTTAACTTTATTTATTAGCATGATTTTTTATGCTAGTAAACATTTAAAAATGCCGCAGAGGAGCAGCAGTTTTAGTTCTAGTTTCCAGGTCTGTGACAGATTCCTTCTCTCATCCCAGATGTGTTTTCTAACCTCCGTCTTCAGGGCAATGACACATTTCCGCAACATCATCCCGGATTTCACAGACAACAACCTGATCAACATCATCCGTTATGGTAAGGACTACTACGCCTCCTCTGAGGTCAACTACATCAACCAAGTGGACCCAAACTCCCTGGAAACTGTGAGCAGGGTGAGTTTCTCCATCTTCCATCGGTAGAAGATCTTCCAACTATTGTCATGATGCTGATGGGCATCATTTCTGGGAATCTCCAGGAAAACTACAGGAACCACATAGCTGTAAACCTGGCTACGGCTCACCCTCACTACGACAGAGAAGGGAACACCTACAACATGGGCACCGCCATTATTGGCCTCGGACGGCCAAAGTATGTCATTTTCAAAGTACCAGGAAATGCTTCAGGTATGTCTTTAAAGTTGTAGGGAAGTCCTATTTAAATGTCAAATCATTCTGGCTTAAACATGTATATAAATGTACTTTTTATCAGACCATATTGTCCCAAAATTTAAAACATTTGCATTTAAAAAAAAAATCCTGTCTTAGAAACTGTGTTTTTTTTTCCGTTATCTTCTGCAGGCCAGTTAGTTCTACATCAGCATGAACACCTAAATTCGGCCAATCATATATCAACGTAACCTGACTCCGCCGGATGGATTTGCTCCGCATATCCATCTGGAAACCTTCCGTTGAAGTAATTTTGGGAAGGGGCGAAAATACTGGTTAGC
>NW_015151158.1:241088-242569 GCF_000732505.1 Cyprinodon variegatus | reverse complement strand
CATTTTTGGCTTCCTTTACGCCCCTTTCAAACTACCTGTCTTCTTTGTCAAAAATGTTAATATTCTGGAAGTGAAATATAGATTGCAAACGACCCCCATTCCAAAGGGGTGGACCCGTTTGTCCGTATTTGCATGTTTTCTAAGCAAAAACAAGGCTTTGTTGGGCTACCGTTTAAAGCCTCAAACTCTTCTTGACACTATGGAACAACTATGACCTGGATGACTGAGAATCTTCAGCAGCATATTCCTCTCCTGATACTTTCCATTTTTCTCTGTATTTCATTATTACCAACATTTAGCTAAGGTAAATCCGATATCTGGGTAACGTTCCGATATTTTCTTGCTGCAGACGTTCTTTCATGTCATCGATATAAAGACGAGGAAAGCAACATCCTTTAAGTACTACACTGATGCTCTGGTGGTCTTCCATCACATCAATGCCTACGAGGAGGACGGCCACGTGGTGTTCGACATCATCACCTACAAGGACAGCAACCTGTACAACATGTTCTACCTTCACAACATGACAGACGAGACGGACAACTTCATCAACGCCAACAAGGAGTTCTCCCCGCCCTTCTGCCAGAGGTTCATCTTGCCTCTCAGCATCCAGAAGGTAAGACTCAGGTCTCAGCGATGGATGAAAGCCTCGGTTCATTCCGTCATGGTCGCTTCAACGCGTTACAGGATTCCCCCAAAGGAACCAACCTCGTGACTTTGACGGACGCGACAGCGCAGGCGGTGATGCAGGACGACGGCTCCATCTACTGCAAACCTGACACCGTCTTTAAAGGTTGGTCAGATACACTTAATGATGTGTAAGGAAACCACGATATCCAGCAAATCTAATGATTGAGACATTTTCCCAGGCATGGAGCTGCCAGGGATTAATTACAACTTCAACGCCAGAAAGTACAGATACTTCTATGGCTCCAGGCTGGAGTGGTCTCCTCATCCCAACAAGGTTTGTCAATGATTGTTGGTGATTATGTGGATCTAATTGTTTATGGTATATATATTATTTATGGTGTATTTATAGTGTCTCGGTAGGGTGAAGATTTAACAGGATTTAACAAGTTTCTTGCAATTTAATAACAAAAAAGAGGAACAGAAGCAAAAGTCCAAAAACATATATGTCATATATCATTATGTTACGACTTTATTCTCATAATGTTACGACTTTTTTCTCATTATTCTATGTGGTTGACATGATGCAGAATAAGGCTACGTTCACACTGCAGGCCTTGATGCTCGATTCCGATTTTTTTGTGAAATCCGAATTTTTTTTTTGCGTTGCCTTTCTTACTTCCAAATATATGCTACTAGTCATACAACGCAAGTGTCCCACATGCACAGTAGACAACGCAATGACGTCACAGGCCAGCGTGCTCTTTTTTTACGGAAGTAAACATGGATGCTAGTGCCGGCGCGCATTTAGCGATCTTTTCCAACCATAAAAACAATCTTTTCAATATGTTTAA
>NW_015151158.1:237794-239011 GCF_000732505.1 Cyprinodon variegatus | reverse complement strand
GCTCTCCGCATCATCGTCTGCCATGTTTGGTGTTTTTCTTGCCGCTTCTGCGTAGCAAGACGCAGAATAGTGAACTTTGTTGGGTATTAAGGTCGGATGAATCCGACCTGGCTGTTCAGACACAGGTCGCATTTGAAAAGATCGGATTCAGGACCACACAGCCAAGTGGCCTGGGTCGCATTGGAAAAAATCGGATCTGTGTCGTTCAGACTGCCATTAAAAGATCGGATCCAGGTCGCATATGGGCAAAAATATCTGATTTAGGTCACTTCAGGCTGCAGTGTGAACGTAGCCTAAATGTAAAACAATGAGACATGCCTCTTGTCAAGCATGTGTTTGCTACTATTTAATGTAGACCTATTATATTCGATAAGTTTGTCGATCAGGTTCAGTCTTGTTAGACTAATGGCTTAAAATGATCCAATAGATCGCCAAGGTCGACATCGTCACCAGAACGCACATCGAGTGGCAGCAGGAGAACTGCTACCCTTCAGAGCCCGTGTTTGTTGGGTCTCCAGGAGCCGTGGAGGAAGACGATGGTGAGGGAAACTGAACGAACCAGACGGATTATTGTTATCAGCTTTTCTCTTTCTGATCACGGCTTCTTTGTCTAGGAGTCATTCTGTCATCCGTTGTGTCTTCGGATCCGAACGTTTCACCTTTTCTGCTCGTCCTCAATGCCAGGACCTTTGAGGAGATCGCCCGGGCCTCCGTCCCAGTCCCCGTCCACATGGACCTTCATGGGATGTTCATTCCCAGCACAGGAAGCCAAGAAAGCAGTTAGAATGATTATTCCTTTTAAAGATATGCTACATCATGAGGAACGCGGAGACCGTGAGGTTGCCTTGGAAATGAAAATGGGAAACAAACTGGAAAGTTTTCATTGTCATCGGACGTGAATCCATGTTTTCAAGGAAAAGTCCGGTCAGTACTTTAAGTACATCCTGTTCAATAAATGATCAGTGTTTTTAATTCAGAGTAATTTTCATGGAGGCATCCATGTTTGTCAAAGAACACTACTGCCACCTACTGGTTTGTGACGTCACAGTGCGGTATCGGCTGTTGATCAAGTCCCAGTGCTGTATCTGGTGTTTGTCACAACGCGCTATTATCCAAGTCATCTTGAAAACATTCTTCTTCCAAATGTTGGCTATATTTTATGTGTTTTTTTCCTGGCCAGAAGTTCGATGGCAAATCCTCCCTCTTCAAGTTGGCAA
>NW_015151158.1:232997-235042 GCF_000732505.1 Cyprinodon variegatus | reverse complement strand
CCCGTATATACTCTCCCTGTGCACTACCTCAGCGCTGGTTCCTCATCTTTTCCTGGCTCTGCATCTATGTTTTCCCTGATGTCTCCAAGGTTCTGGTTTTTCTGTTTTTGTTATGTTGGATTTTTGAATTCCTGCCTTGAGTGCTTCATTCATCATCATCCTCTGCCTCCCCACCTCTGCATTTGGGTCCACAAAACCTCAACCCAACCCTGACAGTTTTAGGTATAAATAATGATCCATTGATTATTCCGTGCTGACCGGACTTTTCCTTTAAAACCTGTTCCTAACGAGCATCAGGAAGAGCAGATGGTCCTTAAGGTTTAGTGTCCTGCAGCTTTTAGATGATTTCACAGCTGAATGAAATGGCTGAACTTTCTCCTCAACATGCAGTCAAGTCCTCCAGAGTCCGAATGACCTGATTTTTTGGACTCGGTTGTCTTAAAGCAGAGACGCAACTAAAAGGAGCAGGAAACCAAAGTACAAGCTCATTTTCATAAATGATCAAAGCTACTATTTTAACTGATGATGAGAGAAATGAATTGCGAAGGTTAAAATATTATAGTTTTTAATGTTTTTATCATCTTTAAAACACTTTTTTTCTTTTCTTAAACGTATTTATCACCAGCATTAACACTTTAGAGCCCGAACCAAGAAATAATTGACAGAAAATATTTTTTTCTAATTTTGAACTTAGAACTATAACTTCCTGAAAAATAACAGTTAAATTAGATCATATTTTGCATCAATTTTGATTCATTCCAACTATTCACTATAGGTGTCTGTCTGTGTGAATCAGGGTTTGATGCACTGATGATGCAGAGGTCTCAACAGCTCATTTTTCAGATTTGATACGCTTGCCTTAAAAGGTTAATTTAAAAAGAAATGAACTTATTTAGCTTTCTGCTATAAATATAATTTATTTTGTATTTATGTTGATATTTTCTATGCTTCCAAATTCTGTTTTTGCTGCTTCTTTATATTTTAAGCTTTGTGTATGCTCCTGTTTGATGCTCCGCCTAACTTAAAATAAACAAACGTACCGTAGCTCACTGTGTGCTCAGTGTGTGAAATTATTTCAAGGCAACCAGAGATAAATCGATGTTAAAGCCAAAGTCCTGCAGAGCCGGAGGGAGAATAACGAGGAACAGGAAGCCAGGTGGGCTGTGAGTAAAACACCTGGGGGGGAAAGTTTAGGCTTGAAAAAGCAGACCGAGTGTCGTATTTTAACGAGCTTCTGCTAATCTGAGCCACGATTCAATTAAATGTCGTAATACAAACGAGTGATTAGGAAAAAACGTGTAGAGATTGTAAACAGATGAGCTTAAATCCAGCAAACATTGCCTTAGACCTAATTATCCATGTTTAATTGTACAAATCACATTGCATAAGGTTTAAACTGTTTGTGATTCACTGCAGTAGCAACCGATGATAACAAGGACTAAACATGTGCAACACAAAGTTGCAACATCTATAATCGCTTTATAAGCCGCAGTTTCCAGCATCAACCTTTAATTTAACTCATTCGGTGTAGCTGCAGAAAAATTCCTGCTGGATTCAGCTGCTCATGAGCACTGGTAGTACGGGGGTGAAGTGAAGCCACCGGCTGCCATATTGGTACTCCCTAGTCAGACCGGTCGTAACGTTAACAATATGTGAACTACGGCATCGAACAACCATGATGGTCTCATTTTCATGGGAATTAAGACTTTTAAAATAAAGATCAATTCATCACTTTGACACAGACTGGCTGTTTCATAGCATCAGTAGATTAACTTTAACTTAGAATAAATAAATAGAAACATCACATTGCAGAGTCATTATGAAGTCAATGAAGTCTATAAATCATGTAATATAACATACAAATAAATCACAATAAAATGAATGTGTTAATGGAGCAGAATAATAAAGATGAGCCAAAAGTGCTAAATTGAATAATAATATATATACCGGTATACAATATAAATGTATTGATGACATTGTTACAGTAATTACATCTTAAATATAAGAAGATTTCACATTAAGACTGAATTACAAATACATGTCTG
>NW_015151158.1:231225-232752 GCF_000732505.1 Cyprinodon variegatus | reverse complement strand
ATATCTGATAGGCCGGATTTAGGTGTTCAGGCTGACGTAGAACTAACTGGCCTGCAGAAGATAACGGAAAAAAACAGATTTTAAGACAGGATTTTTTTTTTTTTTGGGACAATATGCTCTGATAAAGAAAACATTTATATACAAGCCAACATGATTTGACATTTAAATATGACTTCCCTACAAATTGTCTACTTCGTTGATCTCTTTGCTTTTGCTTTCTAAACTGTGTGAGATGTTGGTTTTAGTCTGTGAAACATTATTTTGAATTACTTTTATTTTATTATAGATTTCATAGTGCTGATTTTAATTTAGTCTTTTATGCTTGTATGTTTTTTTTTTAGTCTGTATAATGGTGTTATGTTGTTTCACTGGTCCTTTGAGAAATTTTAAATTGCTTTATAAATAAAGTTGGATTGAATAAATGGCCGCCTGTTACTGAAAGGCCGATTGGAGTAACTGGTTAAACTGCGACAATCAGCCTGAGCAATGATCTAAAAAAACAAAAATAAAGATGAATAAAACATTTAAGATGGGGGAGTCTACTCCATGAGTCACCAGTAGGGGGAGCCCAAGCAGCTTCAAATAAGGAATGAAACCAATGGTTGAATTATAAAGAAATTTATCAGCAGAAGTCTTAAACAACTGATTTCATAAATCACTGCTCTTGGTTCATGTCCAGTTTAGACAGAAATTAGCGATTGTGTAAATGCTCAGTCATCTGCGTCATGGCAACAACAAACAGGCTTTAATTGGATCCAAAGTTGTATTTAAAACCAGAACCCCCCCCTAAGAGCGCAGACCTCCTCCAAGCAGCAGATTCAGCCCCTTATTGTTACAGATGCAGCTAAAACTCACACAATCTGGATCATTGCCAAATGCTAATGAAATGTTTCTTGGCGTGAGGTTTAACTTTAGTAACAAGCTTCTTAAATCGTTTGTTTCTAAATAGGGCCCAGTGTGTGAGGCTGCAGCCTCTGGTGTTTGTTCTGTTCTCACCTCCTTTGTTCACTCTGCAAAGCATGGCTCCTCTTTCCTGTGTTTCTGTCTTCAGTTTAATACTTCCTGACTTTTTGAGTCTGATACTGAGGCTGCCAATACTCACTGCTGCCACCCTCTGGTTCAGGGGGGAACTGCTTTTCTAATAAGTAATGTTAAAGAATCCTTCATGAAGTTACTTCATCCAGATTATGATGTGGATCATCAGCAACATTTAAAAGATTTTTCCTTGGATTGAGGAGCAACTTGGGTAAAAATGTCATTAAGCAGTTCTGCTGCTATAGGCTTAGACTGCTGGAGGACATAGGGACCCCTTTTAATCATTTTGCTTCATTCTATCTCTATTCTCCCACTCTGCAGAATCTGTTAGTTCAATCTCTAACGTTCTGCTCTGCTTTTTTCTCATAGTAACTTCATCTGGTCTGTTCCTGTTCTACACCTTTGTTTCTAGATATTAGAACTTGGCCTGTTTTCCAGTGTAGTCCTGTTTCTCTGACTGTGACTAACTGGATGTGCTCTCTTCATCCTCTG
>NW_015151158.1:220577-231002 GCF_000732505.1 Cyprinodon variegatus | reverse complement strand
AGTTCCATTTTCTAAAGAGTTATATTTGTATTAATGTGGCTGTAAAAACTGTGATTAAAAAATAATCCTCGTCTGTAATTCTGGTCATTTCAAACGCAACATAACGAGAATAAAGTCATAATATAGTATAAAGTTGTAACATTACGAGAAGAGTCATAACATTACGACAATTAAGTTGTAATATTGCATGAATAAAGTCGTAACATTACAAGAATAAAGTCGTAATATTGTATGATTTAATTCGTAACATTACGAGAATGAAGTCGTAATATTGTATGATTTAAGTCGCAACATTACGAGAATAAAGTCGTAATATAGAATGAATAAAGTCGCAACATAACGAGAATAAAGTCGTAATATAGTATAAAGTTGTAACATTACGAGAATAGTAGTAACATTACGACAATAAAGTCGTAATACTGCATGAATAAAGTCATAACATTACGATAAAGTCGTAAAATTATGAAAATAAGGTAACCTTACGAGAATAAAGTCGTAATATTGCATGAATAAAGTCGTAACATTACAAGAATAAAGTCGTAACATTACGAGAATAAAGTCGTAATATTGTATGATTTAAGTCGTAACATTACGAGAATAAAGTCGTAACATAGAATGAAAAAATTCGCAACATAACGAGAATAAAGTCGTAATATAGTATAAAGTTGTAACATTACGAGAATAGTCGTAACATTACGATAATAAAGTCGTAATATTGCATGAATAAAGTCGTAACATTACGATAATAAAGTCGTAAAATTATGAGAATAAAGAAACATTACGAGAATAGTCATAATATTGCATAAAGTCGTAACATTACGATAATTAAGTCGTAAAATTATGAGAATAAAGTAACATTACGAGAATAAAGTCGTAATATTGTATGAATAAAGTTGTAACATTATGAGAACAGTAGTAACATTACGAGAACTAAGTCATAACATTACGAGAACAAAGTCGTAATATTGTCTGAATAAAGTTGTAACATTACAATAAGTCGTAATATTGTATGAATAAAGTTGTAACATGAGAACAGTCGTAACATTACAAGAATAACGTCGTAACATTACGAGAACTAAGTCGTAAAATCATGAGAATAAAGTAACATTATGAGAACAAAGTCGGAATATTACGAGAATAAAGTAATCATACAACAACTGGTTTCAGAAAGCTTGGAGCTCCGCCCAGCAGATGATGTCAGACCAGCTCCACCAATCAGCAACCAGAGTCCACTTTGACCTTCTGCCCAGTTTGATGCTGCTGCTAAAAGATTTCCTGATTTATCAAACCAATGCTAAAGCAGAACTTCCCATGATGCTCCACATTCCTCATTTTAGGGAAGAAAGGGATTCTGGGAAGAGTTGGTATAAAATATAACTTGTTTCTCGTAATGTCACGACTTTATTCTCATAATTTTTCAACTTTATTCTCGTGATAGAAGGAAAATAAAATCTCTAGCCAGGCTCTAATACTCCATCGTAGATTGTAGCTTAAATCTGACTGACAGGATTATAAAGGTTTATATTTTCTCCCCCTTCAGGCTCCAAACATGGAGATTTTTTTGGTTTCAGATGTTTTTCTGTAAACGGAGAGAAAACTGCAGGTTTTATTAGAATCATGGGAATTTATTACATCAGCAGTTGCAGCAAAAACAGTTTTAAAATCTTCCGTCACTCCTCCTGCTTTTCAACCGACAGCAGAACCAAAGTCAGTCCTCAGAGTCCCCGTCGCCTGCTGCTCTGGAGCCGCAGAGAAACGGTTCCTCCGCATTCAGCTCATCGACGGGGGCGGAGCCTGCACCAGGAAGCAGCAGCAGCGGCGACACAGAGAGCGGGGGACCGTGAAGAAGAAGAATGACGACGTTGATGCTGAAGAACAGGCACATTGGAGTACTGAGTGTGTCTAGACTATCACTGTTTACAACAGTGGAAAAAACGCTTCGTTTCTCACAGAAAAACTCTTTGCTGTTTCTGGGGTTTTATTTTTTTGTTGCTCCGTCACTTCCTCCTCCTCCTCCTCCTCATCCTCCTCCTCCTCCTCTTCCTCGGCTGATGGAGGAAGATTCTGTCGGCTGGTTTTTTCGTGTTTCGGCTCCATCAAATGATCTCGAAGGTCTTCTTCAGCTCCATGATCAGCTGCCAGTCGGATTTCTGCATCTCGTCTCTGAACCAGTTCTTCAGGGCGTCGATGGACGCTCGGGTGATCTGGAACCAGAACGGACAGGTTACCTCGGCGACAGAGCGCAGCGGCCTCGGCCAATCGCGGGAGGGCGCGTCCTCACCTTGCTGACGATGATGTCCGTGGCTTCGAAGTGGCGGCCGTACATCTTGGGGGACTCCCCGGGGATGGGTTCGATCTTCACGCAGATCTCCTGGCCTTTCTTGGCCATGTCCACCGCCTTGTGGTTGATCTCGATGCTGGTGACTATTCCGATATCCACGAACTGGAAAACGGGAAAGGTGGATTAAACGGACGGCGTTAAACAACAGAAAAACGCCAACGGAAAAGGCCTCTCACCCCTTTGCTGGGCACGCACAGCGGCGTTCCCTGCTTCAGAAGCCCCGCCTCCACCGACACGCCCATCACGATGGGGTCTCTGGAGTTAAAGATGAACTGAGGAAGAACTCGGAGCTTCGCCGGGAACACGGCTATGTGCCTGAGGAGGAGGACGACATTAGAAACCTTTAGAAAGTGAAAAAGTGACGCAAACATGTAGAACTAAATACGTTACTAACGGTGATTAACAGTGGCGTGCACAGACATCTTTAGGGGCTGGTGCTCAGGTTGGAAAAAGGGGAACTTTATACGTCGGATGCTAACNGATGCAATCAGCTGGTTTTCCTTAGATAGAAAACTTTGAATCAATCTGACTGGATGATCTGGTGAACTGGGAAGTGACCTGAGATGACATGATGTGAATTGGAGCTATAGAAATAAACTGAATAGAATAGAATGGAATATAATTTTTCCGGTTTGGTAAAACACCACAGAGCCACAATTAGGAAATCTCTTTCAAATAAATTTTTTTCCGATGAAAAGCCAGTCGTCAAACGAAGTCAGTCATTTTTTTTGTCCTCAGAGGAGCCTTCTCCTCGTTTATGAAACAACCTCCTGCTGCACATTGGGAGGATCCTTTACTACCAAATTTTAAAACAGGCTCAAAACATATCTTTATTCGCTGGCTTTTAACACTGGCAGGACTTGTTGTGACCTTGATTATTAAGCTAAAACAAATTTTTATTATTGCCTTTTTTATATTTTTATGCTATATTTTATTATTTTTAACTATGTTCAACATTTTCTCCTGTATTGTGGGTAATTGAATGACATGACAAATAGACACAGCGCCACCTCATGGAGTTTATGCTAGAGAAGACAAACAAAAAGTAACTGTTCAATGAAAAAGTATTCAGACTTTTGAATAATACTTTATTTCACATTTAATAAAACAGAAAAATAATTAATCTAAATAGACAGTTTGGAAATTTTATTCAAAATATCTTAACAGCACTTTTTTTTTTAACCCTTTATAAATAAAACATCATTTATTGATCAGACTGACACCTCAGTAGTTCAGAGCTGATGCTTCTATCAGCCTACAGCTGATTTTCCTTTAACTACTTTGGGACAGAAGTTCCTGCGCTGTTCGTCGGATGGCACATCCATGCCATATGTAAGATAGCTTTGGTGGATAATTAGAGGCAGCCTGCCCAACTCAGACACCAATGGCAATTATACAGAACAGGATTAGGGCCACTAGAAAAAAAAAAAAAAGTTAGCTGATTTTTAGATTTTATTTCAGTATCATATGGGAAAAAAGTCAGAATTCTGACTTTAATCTCAGAATTTTGGATGTTAGCTCTCAGCTTCACTGATAAAGATGTGAGTAGTTTTGGAGAAACAGGAACACATTGGTGGAAAATGATGGAATTAGGCGACTTTTTCCGTCCCTGAGGGTCCCTGCTGATGCTGTTTGATTAATGAAGAGCAGAAGGTGATTAAAACCAGAGAGCTAGTCTCTGAAACAGACATGGCTACGGCTGGATGCTAACATGATTGTTAGCTGTCAGAATTCAGTCATAATTCTGAGAAAAAAGTCAGAATTCTGACGTTTTCCCATATTAAACTGAAATAATATTTAAAAATCAGTTAATTTTTTTTTTTTTTTTCATTGGCCCTAATCCTCTTCTGTACAACTACATGAAAGGTGAAAAAAGTAATAAAAAGAGAGCTGCAGTTCTGTGTTTGGCCACAGGTGGCAGTATCATTAGAAAACTGTCATACCTCTTTAATGTAAATTCTCATAGATGCATACAAATTCAACTTAAAAAGCTATGGAAGCTTAGTTCAGATTACATATTCAGTGTTCACATGAACAAAAAAAAAATCTCATTCAATAAAATATATGCATGAAAAAAAAACAGAAAAAATAAAAATCAGTAAATGACATCATCATCATGACCAAGGACAACTTTCATGTTGCTGTTGATTCCCCCTCTGTGGATCATCATGGCAAAGCAAATAGACCTCTTTCTACAGATTATAACCTCCAACTGCAGAGAGAACAGAAGAATATTTGGGTGTCAGGAAGGGATGCATGATGCAGCATGAAGAGGAGCAGAGATGAATTCAGTCCTGTTCAGAATACGGAAAACTGATGGCGAGACGGAGCGGGGACTATGGAGTCAGAAAGGGGTCAAAATGTTTGTAAACTTTTAAATCTTAGTTGAAACTGAAAAAAAAAAAAAGCAGAAACTGAAAAAAATATAACTATCATATTTATTGTCAAATATTTTAACCTAAAATGTGAGAAACTAAAAAAGCAAACTTAGAATAATAAGAATGCTGCAAGCTGTCAATCAAGTTTCCCCGCCCACTAACGTATGATTGGGGTCAAAATCTCAATGTGAAAAAAAACAGATTTGAAAGTGTAAAAAAAAAAATTAAATCCTGAAACGGAAAACAGAATTTGAAACTATAAAGGAAAAAAAAGAAACTGAAAGGGTTTTGAATGTGAAAATCTAAAATGTAAAACTACAATAAAGAAAATAAAAAGGGGGATTAAAATACTAGGAATTATGAGTTCTTTCAACCTGAGGGGAAGAATTTAGATTCTATTCTTATTAGTTTTGTTTTTTTTAGTTTCTCAGATTATAAGGTAAAAATTTGACATTCAATATCAATTTATATTTTCTCTTTTTCAACTTTGATTTTTTTCAGTTTCAACTAAGATTTATAAGTTTACAGACATTTTGACCCCTTTCAGACTCCATAGGGACATAATATCCTTATTATATATAGGTGTTGTGAATGAAACGGTGCCCAGCTTAATGTGTGTCGCTGAATGTGAGCATTGATGACTGAAAGACATCTTCTGCCTCCATTTATCTGTTTACTGCAGTCTGTTGGATTCATGTTAATGTGGATTTAAAGACATTTCAATTAGTGAAAAAAATTACACGAGGGAATAAAAAAAAAAAAAAAAGTCTGATCAACCAAGAATTTTGCGACCCCCACATGCAGCACCGCCGTGGACCCCCTAGGGGTTGTGGACCCCCTATTGAAGACTTCCGGTCTAGGGCAACATGAAAGCCTCTAAATCTCTCATTTACCAATTCAAATTAAGGGTAAATAGACTTATTTTAAGACATTTTTACTTCTTTCTAGATATTTTTTCCAGTGCAGTCTTAGATCAAATTCGATACTGCACTGCAAAAATGAGTAAAAATGAAAATGAGTAAAAGCTGTCTTAAATTAAGTGTATTTACCCTTAAATTGAGTAGAAAAATAAGATGATTTGCCAGTGGAATGAGCATTTTTACCCTTAAAACAAGATAATTAGATAATATGCTCCATTAAATAACAAATACACTTATTTTAAGAAAAAAAAGGTTTAGATTTACATTTTTTGCAGTGTCTCACTTCCTCCTCAATTCAAGAACAAATGCACTTATTTTCAGAAAAAAATGACTTAAGATACATTTTTTTTGCAGTGTGACTGTGGAACAATGTTTCTTTATATCTTTAAACTTTGATCCAGATTAATCAAGATGAGATAAGCACAACAACAGCAGCAACCATCTGCAAAACTAACAAAGTTTTTCTTAGTACAGCTTTGCTTAAACCTACTGGACGTAGTGAAACCATCTACTGACCTCAGAGTCTCCAGTTTGGATCCTGAACTCTTCACAAGCTTCAACAGCGGCTTCACATCTGGATCTTTTAACAAGTTCTCACTTATGTCCAGTTCTGTCAGATGGGAGGGGTTGGACTTCAGAGCCGAGGCCAAAGAAGCACAGCTGACCTCGGTCAGCCCGCAGTGCTTTATTCTATTTAACCAACAAAAAAGATGTCAATGCATTTTGTTTTCAAAGTAAATCATTAGTTACTAAAAAAGCTTACTGCATTATTACTGATTATAAATCTAAAAACATTGACACTTTGCAGAAAAGATCTACAAATAAATAAAAAATATCTTAAATTAAGTGTATTTATCCTTAATTTGAGTAGGTAAAAAAGATGACTTGCCAACAGAATGAGTATTTTCACTATAAGATAATTAGATAAAATGCACTTGAAATAAGTGCATACAATTGTGTTTTCTTATTTTAAATGTAAATTGTCTTGTTATATTGGCAAGATGTCTCACTTTCCTCCTCAATTCAAGAACAAATGCACTTATTTTAAGAATTAATTACTGGCGTAGATTTCCATTTTTTGCAGTGTAACAATTTAATCACAATCAAATTTTTAGATGACATTAAAAATCTAGATGAAACTGTGGCCTCTGACCTCAGACACTCCATTTTGCAGCGGGGACTCTCTAGAAGCCCACAGAGCGCCTTCACACCGGTGTCCTTCAGTACGTAATTCCAGCTCAGGTCCAGTTCTTTCAGGTGGGAGGGGTTGGACTTCAGCGCCGAGGCCAGAGAAGCACAGCTGACCTCTGTCAAACTGCAGCCCCATAATCTGAATAAAGAATACAGCATGTGAGCCGAAACAGGATGCTGCTTTAAAAAAGCACAGCTTATAGCACTTTCATTAACATTAATGGCAACATCTTGGTTCAGTCAAGACCAGGCATGTTTTCATAATCACAAAGTAAAGAGAATAATTAGGGGAAGTATAAACTTCAGCAAAATAATCAGCATGAATCAAATGTTAAACTTAATACAGCCATAAAAACAGGATATATTACTACACTGGAAAAACGATCTAGAAATAAGTAAAAATTTTCTGAAATTAAGTGTATTTACCCTTAATTTGAGTAGGTAAATGATATAGTTTGCCAATGGAATGAGTATATTTACATTTAACATAAGAAAACACTATTGCATTGTCTTATTTCAAGTGCATTTTATCTAATTATCTTATTTTAAGAAAAAACTTTCTCATTTATCATTTTTCCAGAGAGAGGCTCATATTCCATTTTTTTAACTATGTTAACCCTAAACCTAATTCCCAGTCATCCTAATGCTGTTCTGCACTGCAAAAATAGATAAATAAGTACAAATCTCTTAAATTAAGAGTATTTACCCTTAATTTTAGCAAATAAATGAGATCATTTGCCAATGGAATTAGTGTTTTTTGCTCTTAAAACAAGATTATTAGATAATATGAAATCAAATTTTATTGTATTTTATGATTGTGTACAGCACTTTGGTCCTGTTCAATGTATAAAGTGCTTCATAAATAAAGTTGGTATGGTATGGTATGGTAAAATAAGATAATGCATTTTTTTCCTTAAATGTCTTGCTCCATTGGCAAAATGTCTGACTTACCTCCTCAATTTAAGAAAAAAATGCAGTAATTTTTTGCAGTGCGTTTTTAGCTCCCATTAGGTAAAAATTTATTCACCTAGAAAACCAAAGATTGAAATGTCTAAATGTCAATCAGTGTATTATACCGTATATGTAGTCTATAGTCAAATCAACCTTTCTTTTAATCTCAGCACAAACTCAAACATGGTGTCTGACCTCAGAGTCTTTATACTGCAGCAGGGACTCTCCAGAAAACTGCAGAGCTCCTTCACTCCAGCATCTTTCAGGCTGTTCTCCCCCAGGTTCAGGTGGGTGAGGTGGGAGGGGTTGGACCTCAGGGCTGAGACCAGATATGTGCAGCTGGTCTGTGTCAAACTGCAGAGCTCCAACCTGAATGAAACATAAAGCATAAGAGACTGGAAGCCGACACCTTTCAGAGTAAAACAATAATTAAAACAATGCATTGTTTAAAAAGGGTTTAGACCAGCTATATACCCTCCATTTGTAGGAGTTCTGCCAACCAGTCCACATGTGTTTTGTGGATCTGGAGAAGGCTTTCATCCATGTCCCTCATGGTGCCCTGTGGGGGGTGCTCCAGGAGTCTGGGGTCCCCTGTTAATGCCTGTTCATTTCCTGTATGACCGCAGCAGAAGCCTGGTTTGCATTGCCGGCAGTAAGCAGGGTTTTGTTGTACAAAATGAGCTGTAGCTGCGTGCAACGATTGAAAAAATCGCACATTGTATGCCCAACTTTACCTATGGATCTACTGTCCCACCCTCACCTATGGTCACCAGATCTGGGTTATAACCAAATGGACAAGATTGCGAATAAAAGCGGGAGAAATTAGTTTCCTTCGCAGGATGGCTGGCCGCACACTTCCAGATGGGGTATGGAGCTCAGCTACTCAGGAGGAGTCATTGTTACTGCACTGCAAAAACAGTCTAGAAATAAGTAAAGATTTCTTAAATTAAGTGTTTTTACCCTTAATTTGAGCAGGTAAATGAGCTAGTTTGCCAATGGAATGAGTATTTTGACTCTTAAAATAAAATATTTAGATGAAATGCACTTGAAATAAGACAATGCAATTGTGTTTTCTTAATTGAAATGTAAATTTTAAATGTCTCACTTTCCTCCTCAATCCAAGAACAATTGCACTCATTTTAAGAAAAAAATACGAAACTAGATTTCAGTTGTTTTGTGTGATATCTTGTGTTTGAGATTATTTGTACTTTAAATCATTGCGTAGATTTTGACTTTTTCCAGTGCGTCGTTTGATGCTGGGTTTTTCTTTTCTTTAGATGTAGATCTCATATTTTTAATATATAAACATTCTCTGTCTGTTCTGGTTTAAAATGCTCTACAGACTCTATTATAGAATGCACCAGTGGTTTTAAAAAAAGAACTAAATAACTTTAACTTTTAACTAACCCTAACCATATCTTATGTTACCATAAGTCTAATGTGGGAAATTGCAGAGAGACAGGAATGAAAATAATCTTTGCAGATCCTCCACACCCTGCGTAGTCTGAGCCTCTCTATAGGCAGTCGGTGTGACATGAAAAAATTGGATCGGAGATTATAAAGTTGGATGCAGCTGCTGTGTTCGGGGGTGGAGTCAGGATGTAAAATCCTCATTTCATTGGCAAACTATCTCATTTGCCTTCTCAAATGAATGGTAAATACACTTAATTTAAGGAATTTTTTGAACTTATTTCAACATCATTTTTTCAGTGTAGCAAATTGAAGCATGGAGAGTGAGCAGATATGTTGGCAGTTATTATTTGAGGTGAAGGATTTCTCACCCTCCTCATCACCAGAGATTGAGGAAGGCTTTGAGGATCCCAGTTGAACAGAGCCTTTTCAATCCAAGCCTCTTACTTCTAGATACCCACTCAGAAACCTGAACCTGGTGGTGCTTAGGTGATGGAGGACATGATTACTCACAATGGAGGCGTGTGTATGATTACGTTTATGCACAAAGACATGATGAAGAATGGCTGTGCCTGTGATGCCGGCATGTATCTACCTGTACCATTTCAAACAATAATAAATATAGCTGCAGTGGCCACCATTACACCAGACGAATCCTGCAGAAGCAGTGGCGGATCTAGGGGGTGGCTACTTGGGCTGCAGCCCCGGATGTTTCCCCAAGAGCCCCGGATCTCGCTTCTGAGCTGATCAGAGTAAAATGTGCAGTACTGGAATTCACCAGAGAGTGGCAGCATGTGCAGGAAAGCAGCCTGTAGCATTCCTGTGCAGAAGACGTCCCCACTAGCTGTTGCTAAACAGACTGATGTCCCAGGTAGAGTCCTGCACGGGTCGAGTTTTCCCAACCCGCACCCGCCCGAACCCGTTAGGATGACTACCGAACCCGACCCGTCACCTGCAGATATCTTCAATTCAAATCCGAACCCGACCCGACCCCTTGATATTTAACCCGCAACCCGACCCGTTAACACATCCAGTAATAGGCTATAGTACGCTGCGCTGCAGAACAGCGCCATTAACACTGCAGCAGACGTGTATGCACTGACTGTGGCCTTTTTGGAGGGAAGCCCACACTGCCGGCAGGGCTTTAAGCTACAACAAGGGTGACCCCAGTGCCTGATTAATATTAAAAAAATCACCAACTACCCGCCCGCACTAAAAAAATATCCGCCCGACC
>NW_015151158.1:209731-219216 GCF_000732505.1 Cyprinodon variegatus | reverse complement strand
TAATAAAAAAGAGAAAGAATAGCAACAGTGCCCACTGAACTGACCTCAACATCTCCAGTCTGCAGTTTGGACTCTCCAATCCAGAGCAAAGAATCTTTACGCCAGAATCTCTTATTTCATTCCAGCGCAGGTCCAACTCAATCAAATAAGAAGTACTGGACTTCAGAGCAGAGGCCACAACCTCACAGTGTTTCAATGAGAGCCCACAGTTAAAAAAGCTGCAATAGGAAGAAAACAAAATCAGTTAGAATCAAATCAGAGAGTGTGGGGGAAACAGTGAAATCATGAGACCAAAAGCTAATGTGATCAGTAAGTCCACATGTTTTCATTATAAACAATTATTCATCTCTTTTTCTTTAACATTTACAAACGTATTGGGAATATGTTTGAAGCTGGAGACTCAATGAGAATGACTTCTTTTCTTTAATCAGCATACAAGAAATGCGGAAATTTTGTTAAATGTATGCTTCTATCAGTAGGTCAGTGTAATCTTATTGCAGGTAGGGACCATCTTATAAATCTCCCCATGCCTAAGACCTGAGTTTCTGAGCCTCAGAAGTAGGCATGTCCAAATTTGGTCAGACCAGCCATCCATGCCAGATAATTTCAATCTTAGTTTCAATCTTAGCGTTCTTAGTTCTGACCTTCTGATTCTAACCTGTCTGCCTCTCGACCTCTGCACCCGCAAGTCCCGTCTGATTCTGATTGCCATACCTGTCTTCTGCCTGATTTCTGCCTGTTGTGTACTGACAGGATTTTTTCCTGATTACCCAGCCTGCCTGCCCTTGTTCAGCCTGTGTGCTACTCTGTGTATCGCACCTGGAACTGTGACCCGACTCTGTCTGGATCATCCTTCAGTTCTCTGATCTCCTTGCTCAGGCCATCGACCACATCCCCAACCGCGTCTTTGGCTTTGCTCTATGGCTAATCCTGCTCATCTTGCTCAAATTTGCCTTTACGGCTCTAATTTCCTGCCTGTCCTCCGATAACCCTGTGTCTGGAACTCTCTGAGCAGCAACTACTGCAACTGATTGGCAGTCCACCAGCTGGGATCTATCAAAACTCCTGAACCTGAACTGAAAATTAAGACTATGTTAGTGATCCACACATTTGTATGCAAGAACTTTCAGCTAAACAAGGTCACTTACCTGTTGTCTCCTCCAGCAGTTGTTCCTGCTGTAGATGTTGATGCCACCTGCTCCGTTTCTGCTCTTAATAAACTGTGTCTGCCTCGAATACTGAGTCTAACTGTTCTGAACCTTAACACTGCTTTTGCTGAATTTAATCATCAGAATCAGCTGTGCTGAAGCAGGGCAACCTATAACAACTGCAGGGCAGCAGCCCTTGAGGACCGATTTTGAGCTTTGATTCGATTTGAGATCCACACCAGAAATCCTTTCCAGGCAAGTGGAAGCCCAACAACCACAGCAGAACTGTTAGTTACTTGGTGGACGGCACATTGGTTTCCAACAATAGTCTTGAACTTTTCATTTAAAGTCATAGGGAAAAGGCCGTATCAACTGTTGCATTTCCGAATTCTCCTGTTTTGGTACATAACTTTACAAAAGTGAATGTAATTGTTATCAAGGGGGCGGGATTGTTGTGGAAGAAGGTTTGCAAGCAAGTTTGATTGTGGCCGGTTTGTCAGAAGCATCTTGCTAACCAGTTAGCATCTTAGTGCTAGCAGGTTCCCAATTTGAAATTCCATTGGGACCAAGTAGCACTAAATTGGTGACTTAGAAACGACGCTGTCAAGGAACGCTATGGACAGCGGAAACATGCAAGAGGAGGAGAGTTTAGTGTCGGAGGTCGTGGATGAGTCTCCTCCGTCATCCATTTTTTATTTAGAGGAGGAAAGCGGGGACGAAGATGTTGTGGAAGAGGACGCCAGGGCGGCAGAAGCTTGGTTTGGTGTAGAAGGCTTCCAGCCGTACATGTTTGAGCCCTTGCCTCGCAACGCTGCCAGTTCTGTTAGCTCTACGCCTGCCGAAGACACAGATGTCCATCCCCGTGAACACTGGGACGCAACTCAATGGGAAAGGAAAGGATTCTGATTTCAACCGTTGCGTATATTAGCTGCAACATATGAATCAAGATGCTATGACCGAAAACATTTGATTGACAGATGACCGTTGATATATGATTGGCTGAATTTAGGTGTTCAGGCTGACGTAGAACTAACTGGCCTGCATAAAATAACGAGAAAAAAAAACAGATTTTAAGAAAGGAAGTTTTTTATTTTATTGAAAATGTTCTAAATTTTTGGGACAATATCGTCTGATAAAGAGTACGTTTATAAACATGTTTAATGCCAGAATGATTTTAAATTTATATATGATTTCCCTATGACTTTAAATCTTATATTGAACAGGATGCTAGAATCCTCCTTTTTCACCTCCATAACATTGTAAAACTTAGACATATCTTGTCTAGTGCTGATGTTGCAAAACTTGAAAAATAGTACACCCACCGAGCCTTCTTGCAGTTCCTCACAGCTGGAATCAGCCTCAATCGTCCCTTATCGGATGTGTTGTACTTCTCCAAGTCCAACTCTTCCAGAACTTCCTCTGACATTTCCACCATGTAGGCAAGAGCTGAGCAGTGGACTTCTGAAAGTTTTTTTCCTGATTTGTCCCCCGACCTTTGGAACTCTTGGATCTCTAGATGAACTGATGGGTCATTCAGCTCAATCAGACAGTGGAAGATGTTGATACTTCTATCAGGAGATATTTTACTAGTGTTCATCTTCTTCAGCTTGTCAATTACTTTCTGAAGTGTTTCTGGGCTGTTCTCTGTCTGCCCTAAAAGGCCTTGAAGAAGTCTTTGGTTGGACTCTATAGAGAGGCCATGAAGGAATCGAACAAACAGATCCAGATGGCCAGTTTTACTTCTACAGGCTTTCTCCATGATCATGCCCAGGAAATCCCGCAGAAAAAATTTCTTGAATTGTTTTCCCAGGAATCTCTCAATCACTCCAGAATTCCTGTTGGTGTAACAGTGGAACATGTAGGCTGCAGCCAAAAACTCCTGGATGCTAAGGTGAACGAAGCAGTAAACTGGTTTCTTGAAGATAGCCAACTCTTTTTTGAAGATCTCTGTACAAACTCCTGAGTAGACCAAGGCCTCTGTGGCATCAAGACCACACTGCTTCAGATCCTCTTCATAGAACATGATGTTTCCTTTCTTTAGGTGCTCAAACGCCAGCCTCCCAAGCTTCAAAAGAATCTCCCTGTCCTCCTCCATCAGTTCATGAGGACTCGTCTCATGTCCTTCATGGTACTTGTTCCTTTTTCGCCTTATCTGAACCAGCATGAAGTGTGAGTACATGTCAGTCATGGTCTTAGGTAGCTCATGCTGTTGCCCTTTGGTCAGCATGTTCTCCAGAACTGTAGCAGTGATCCAGCAGAAAACTGGGATATGACACATGATGTGGAGGCTCCTGGATCCCTTAATGTGGGAGATTATTTTGGTGGAAAGAGCCTCATCACTGAATCTCTTTTTGAAGTACTCCTCCTTCTGCTCATTAGTGAAGCCTCGTACTTCTGTTACCCTGTCAAAGCATGTAGAAGGGATCTGATTGGCTGCTGCAGGTCGTGTGGTTATCCAGAGGAGAGCAGAGGGAAGCAGTTTCCCCCTGATGAGATTTGTCAGCAGAACGTTGACTGATGACTTCTGAGCAACATCAGAAACAACCTCACTGTTGCTAAAGTCCAGAGAAAGTCTGCTTTCATCCAGACCATCAAATATAAAGACAAGTTTACAGCCAGTCAGCTTCTCTGCAGGGATCTTCTGGAGTGTTGGATGAAAAACATAGAGCAGTGTGAGAAGACTGTGTTCCTCATCTCTGATAAAGTTCAGCTGCCTGAATGATATCAGAACCACCGCGCTGACATCTTGGTTCTCTAAACCTTCAGCCCAGTCCAGAGTGAATTTCTGCACGGAGAAGGTTTTTCCAATGCCAGCAACACCATTGGTCAGAACTACTCTGATAGGTCCACTTTGGTCAGGTAAAAGTTTAAAGATGTCTTGGCACTTGATTGGGGTATCATCGAGGGCATTTTTTCTGGAAGTGGTCTCCAACTGCCTGACCTCATGTTGGGTATTCACCTCTTCATTTAGGCCCTCTGTGATGTAGAGCTCAGTGTAGATGCTGTTGAGGAAGGTTTTCCTTCCTTGTTCAACAGTTCCTTCAGTCACATTCTCACATAGTTCTTTGAGACAGACCTTATGTTCAGCTAAACTATCCAACAAGCCAGCATCTGCTAAAACCAAACAAGACAAGAAAAAAGATATTTAGAAAAAAAAAAAAGATTTAGTTGTTCATTTAGTGCTCTTCTCTTGATATCTTTCTTCTGAAGTCTATTTGTTTGGTTAACGATCAGAAGTAAAACTAAACCAAAAATCCAATCCAAATTTATTTGTTAAGCACCTATAAAATAACCCAAGCTGACCAAAGTTCTGTGCAGAAAAATAAATAAAACATCACAGATACAAGAAGAAAAACAGCTCAAATATGGGTTAAAGTAACTTTCACCCTATCAAAGCAATAAAATGGGATAAGTGATAAAAGGATTTTATAAAAAAATAAAATAAAGCTCACTGTCTTGCTTACTATCAAAAGCCAAAGTAAAAAGGTAAGTTTTGACAAGAGATTTAAAAACAGTCAGAGAGGTCTTCCTGATATGCTGAGGAAGGTCATTCCAGAGCTTTGGAGCTGGAACAGCAACAGTATGGTTTTAAGCCAAAGTCCTTGAAAGACTAAGTTAAATGAGAACAATAACTGGATAGTCAGAGCTGACTCAGAGAACCCACTTAGAGCATAATAAGAGCTCCTGTTTTTGTCAAGCTCAGAACAAAAGGACCCAGTTTTTGAGGCCGAGAGACAGTTACGTTTAAAAAAATATTTATTTAGAATATATTTCAGAATAGAATATAATTCAAATTTGTTGTCAATATATTGTCACCAGTACAAAACAACTAAATTCACTTTCTACATTTAACCCATCCCCTTGAAGAGCATTGGGCATCCATTGTGTGGCGCCTTGGGAGTAGTGTTGGGTTAAGGGTCTCTCTCAGGGAGCCGGTGTGGCAGTCTGTGGGAATGAGTGGGGCTTGAACTCGAAACATTTGGGACCCAACCCTAACAGCCCTAACCACTAGGCCACCACTCCCCTAGGCCTTATTAAAGACGGAACCACAGTAAACAGCATTGGCGTCTAAGGCAGGAAGCTCTGCAGTGGTAGAACAAAGGTTAGTGAGCCTGTCTATCTGATGAAGGATCCCAATGAACGTGAGTCACTATCCCAGTCTTATAGTTCAGTCCATGCCAAGAGGATGCCAATATGACACAGTGGGCATCACCCAGAAAGTCCCAGATACTAATATCCAGGAGGATGGAGAACAGGTAGGAGATTAGAAACAAAGGACAAAGGAAGGATGGATAATCCAGAGGGTGAAGCCCAAGCCGGCGTCAAGGACATGCTCGAGAGCCAGAGCCAGTAGATCTGAGATCCAAAGGGAAATCCAAGACGGTGTCAGGAATAAGTTCCAGGTTGGGTAAAAAGGCAGAATTCAACAGGAGTCCGAAGACAGGTCGGGCAAACAGATCAGAACAGGAACAGGCAGCCACAGTGGTCCACAGGTAGAGCAGGTCAGGATCAGGTAAACAAAAACACTTAGGAATGCTACAGAAACTCTCACCAAAGGCTTGAATAATCTGGCACTGATGACTGGTTGAAGACTGCTTAAATAGAGGCTGAAGCAGGTGGATCAGATGAACGGTAATGAGAAACTAGGCGGAGATAGGCAGGTAAATGAACTAAGTAATCAGGCCAGTCATTAGCACCAAGATCATGACAGTTTCAAAGTTTGAAACCTACACAACTGACCTTAGCTTCTCTCAAGAGTTATATGAAATCTCCTCAGCAGCAGCTCCCCTAACTTACTTATCTTATCTCCAAGATTCAAATGAATATAATGTGGGAATTAGAACACTGACTGGCTTCTTGCCCTTCTTGGTTCCTTGGTTACCATTCACTGCTCATCCGTTAACAATCTATCCATGACCTTTAACACATCTGCTAAAAATGATCAACACTAAGTTCAAGCAATCTAGAATGGTTATGTACTTAAAGATCTGAGGAGAGTCCTCCACCCTGTATTAACATAACAGCTGGTTAACTACAACTTTTTTTATTTCGGTGTTGAACAGTAGGTAGTAGATCATCTTTGGGCATCAAGGAATGTAGCAGCTTATCTAGTTGCTGGTAAGCTAAATTGAGAACATACTTTACCATGGCCTCCTCTACGCATCTGCCATGTCTAACCCTAGAATTCCCAGGATTTTCAGTTTTCCTATCCCTCTACCAGAGTTAATTGCAACACACACCCCCTGCTACGTGCCCCTGCACCCTTCTGCTTTTGGTCCCCCCTTCTATGTGTTCAGGCACCTTGCCAACTGTCACTATCGTAACAGAATCAACTTCTGATACTACCAGTGTCATGTTCTTGGCGCTGATGGCTGACTTGATTGCTCATTTCATTCACCTGTCTAGCTCCGCCCAGTTTTCATCTACTGTTCATCTGATCCACCTGCTCTGGCTTCTATTTAAGTCCCTATGTCCCAGCCATCAGTACAGATTATTCTTGATCCTTTGGTGTTGAGCGTTCTCTAGCGTTCTCATAGTGTTCCGATTGCCTGATCCTGATCCGTTTCTGTATTTGAACCTTTGAGCCTAACTGCCCTTGTTGATCTGTTTGCTTGGCCTGTCTTTGGACTCCTGATTGAGTCTTCTGAGGACTGAACCTGGCTCTGCCTCTTGACTTTGGCCTGAGGATTATCAAGCCTTACGTTGTCAGCTTGGATCTGTTCTCCTGTCAGCTCTGCAGCACTTCTAGGCTTCCGCATATGGAACTCTCTTACAGCGTCCGCTGCATTTTGTCAGCCGACCGGCTGGAATCATCCTTGTTCTCTGGGCAAGTTTGACTCACCCGAGAGCACACAGAGCAGGCATGAATTTGTTTGTTGGATTTGATCAACAACAAACCATAAAATATGAATCAATTACAAAACAGAGGAGATATAGCTCCCTTGCTCCCCCTTCATTGGTACTAGTCTGCATTTAGCTACTCCCCATCTTGCTTGGTTGATAAAGACCAGAGATAATATTAAGTGCTAATCTAGTAAAAAAAAAAAAATAGCTTTAGACTTTCTGACACAGTGACCACGTTTTGGGCACATCAGCAGCAGGATTTCACTTACAAACATCCCACATGTAGCTGCACAGAAGGCTGCTGACCTAGGAGAGAGCTCTACTGTTCACCGACACCTGATTAACACAGGCTATGAAGTCAGACTACGCCATAAAGTGCTTAAATAGCATCATCCTGGTGTTGTACAGACACTGAAGGCAGCCAGCCTTTCACCACCTACCCTGCCCTTCTACAGATGGAGTGAATAATGTCCCAGCAGCAGCATCACCAGTAGTTAAATTTCTTTTTTAAAATAATACTTCATTAATATGTCTTACCTTGTATAGATAAGTTGGAAACACCTCCCATCTCCTTTCCCCTGTAGATACATTTATTTATTAATAATAATAATAATTCAGTAAATAAAATGTATAAAAAACTGACTTCTTATGATTTGGCATGAATTTTTTATTTTTTTTTATCTCATTCTCTCCAGCCCATATTTTGACCGCAAGCTGCCAATTGCACTCCACACATGATATTTCAGCAAGTATTTGTCTGACTACTTTTACATAAATTATCCTTCATGAAATATTATCCATAATCTATAGGCAACATTAAATATTTAAAAAAAAACATGTTGCAGGAGATTCAGTGGTGTTTTCATAGATGAAAAAGCAAAACTGCATCCTAAAGTTGCAGTTCTGCTCCATTAACTCAAGGCAACTTTCTTCACAACAAGCTAAACATGCAACAATGGAAAGTGATTGAAGCATCCACAGCTATAAGGTGATGTGACCCGAAACTTTTGGCAATATAGTGTAGATCCATTCCATTTATAACAGGAAACCAAAAGTTTTATTGTAAACTAATTGTTTCATTTATAAAACTGAAACAACTGAGTGGTTTATTTCTTTTTTTTTTTCTTTCTTTTTTTTTTTTTACAAGCAAAACGATGTAGCAGACTAAAGTTAAAGGAAATAATGCCAATTAAAATGTTCTCACCCTGAGTCTGATAGCTCATTTCTGAAGGTTTTGGAGACATCTTTGGAGTGCTCACCCTTCGTGGATGGACAGCGGAGCCCCGGAGACTCTGATCTCTGTCTCTGACCCCTAGAACACAGACATTTTATTTTTTGCATCAGCTCAATGAGTAAATTTCTCCGCTGTGAGATCAATAAAATCAATATGTGAGAACCCCAATGAAGGAAACCATTAAGAAACAATGAACATTAACGTCTAAAGAAAACCAGATACTTTCACGTAATGAAGAGTTCTAAGAGCAGAGAGCCATATAAGTGATGGGTGGGGCTGAGCGTGTAGATAGCACAGGCTGATGAATCAGACAAGGTTAGATATAAATTACTGTTTTTAAAGATTATAATAAAAAAAATTTAAAATTATGATGATTTAGTGGCATTGGGTGCAGAAGTTTGCTCTGCAATCAGAGGGTTGTTGGTTCGAGCCCCAACTCTGGCTTTCAGTGTCGTTGTGTCCTTGGGCAAGATACTTCACCTGCATTGTCTACTGATGGTGGTCAGAGGGCCCGGTGGCGCCAGTGTACGGCAGCCCCGCTTCTGTCAGTGAGCCCCAGGGCAGCTGTGGCTACAAAAGATCTTTGGTCAAGTCTCCTGATGTACAGGCCATTTACCATTCCTGACTGGTTTTGCCAATGAACCTGCTGTTACTAGTGTCATGAAGTCCGTGCCTCTCTCTCTACTCCACTGGTTATACCTACAGCAGCTCCTATTATTGGGAGTTGCTGCACCTGGGAGAAGATCTATACATTCCTGGCACTTGCCAGATTCTCGAGAGCCATTTCTGTGCGTAGACCTTTTAGCACTTTTAGTTCTGACCTCCTGAAATTGACCTCCTTTGTTTTTTCTGCCTGTCTTGCCACTGTTACTCCCTCTTGCTTCTGATCTCTGGACATCAACCTCTAACCTCATGCCCAAGTCTGTTAGTCTGTCTCACTCTCTTTATTGCTCTGTCAATTGTGTATGGCTCACACCTGAACCTAAAATCTTCCTCCTGCTTTGTCCCTTCTGGACAATCTCTGCCCGGTTATTGTGCCTCCTCTTACTGATTCTGTCACGATCCTGGATCCTGAATTTCCTTTTCGTCTATCCCATATGGAAACCTCTGCCCCATGGGCTGATTCCCTGTGCATGACTCCAGACAAACAACCACTTCCCTGCTATGCTTAGACCTCTCCAGCACCAACAAGATAAAGCCTGCTCCCTGGTTTAACACACAGCTACCTACTTTGAAGTGAAATGCTTGGAAACTGGTGA
>NW_015151158.1:205401-208822 GCF_000732505.1 Cyprinodon variegatus | reverse complement strand
GGAAACATGCAAGAGGAGGAGAGTTTAGTGTCGGAGGTCGTGGATGAGATTGCTGGCTCTGATGGTGATTTTTTTATTTTATTTGTCAATTTGTTCATTTGATTTGTGTTTATCTGACTGTTTTCATTATTATTCCCCCACTAAAGGAAAAAACTCAGAGTTTATTATTATCTAGAGACTATTAACAACAGGTGAAATGCAGCTCCAGACTAGCTCAAACTATACACCTGTAACCTGTAGACTCTACGAAGATTCTTATTTCAACCGTTGCGTATATTAGCTGCGACATATGAATCAAGATGCTATGACTGAAAACATTTGATTGACAGATGAGCGTTGATATTTGATTGGCCGAATTTAGGTGTTCAGGCTGACGTAGAACTAACTGGCCTGCAGAAGATAATGAAAATATAGACAAATATAGACATTTTTAACTTTTGGAACAATATGATCTGATGAAAAGTACATTTACATACATGTTTAAGCTAGACTGATTTGACATTTAGATATGATTTCCCAACGACTTCAAATTATCTTATTCCTTTGGAAAAGTGTTTTATTTACCTGCTCATTTAAAGAAAAAGAAATCACTTACTTCAAGAACAAATCATTTACTTAGATTTATTTTTTACAGTGTAGATCCAGTTCTAACCATATTCTTCAATACCATTTTCTTTATACCATTATTCTTTCTTTTTTTAAAGAAATTGTATTAAAAAGCAGGAATGAAGACATAAATAATTATACTAATTGAAAGTTGTCTCACCCTGAGTCTGAAGGCTCATTTCTGAAGTTTAAGAGGGGGTTTCTGGATTTGTCACTCTTCATGGACGGACAGCTGATTCCTGGAGACTCTGATCTCTGTCTCTGACCCCTAAAGCACAGAGATTTTATTAGATAAAACAATTAACCACCTCAAAGACACGTATTTGGGATGGGTGTGGTTCAGGAGAGAGCATCTGTCTGCTAACTGGAAGGTCTGGTTTCTTGAACATGTTGTGCTGTGTAGGAATCTGGATTTATGGTTAAAGGAGCTAAAAATACATATGAGCCTTTCCCTCTGTAACAGAGAGCAGGTTAATATATTACAACTGGACCTGGAAAATCAATCATCAAAGGGGGAAGGAAGGAAGGAAGGAAGGAAGGAAGGAAGGAAGGAAGGAAGGAAGGAAGGAAGGAAGGAAGGAACTTGGACCCATATCATTCATTAATACGTACATAGCAGAAAGAAATATCAAGAACTTTCTTTTAAGATCTTTAAGGAACTTTAAAACTTTCATTAGACACCTTGAAAAAATATCTTTCTGTATAGAGGGAAACAAATGGAATATCAAGCATATCTCTTTTACTTTAGTGCGGAGGTCTTAAACATGCTTTGGTTTAGGTTTATAGTCCTAATTCTTTTCTGCAGAACGATGAAAGGTTCTGTAAGTGAGTCCAGTACCGGCTCGGAGTTCTAAAAAACTGATTTCACTTTAATATCAACATAGGGAAGAGACATGGTACTGTGCTCCGGTCAGCACACACAGATACTCTAACAGGTCTGAACACATTAGAAACCACTGATGGGACAGAACTTACTCTGGGTCTGAGGCGGCTGGGTCTCTCCTGTAAGCTGAAGGTTTGGTTCTCTCTCCCTGGATTTCTTCCATCTTCTGGACTTCAGTCGGTCTGAGAGGAGATCAGAGGAAGGGACTTTAGGCTTAGAACCGACTCGGCCAAACAGAAAGCAGTACATACCTCTCTGTCTGGTGGTTTGGGTTTACGTCAGAGCAAACAGGGGATGTCAGAGGAATTGGACACCATTTTTTTTCCGTCCAACTTTCAGTTTTAATTTGTGAGGACATCAATCAGTCTATCCAGCTGCTTAACATAGAATAATCAAGCCTAAACAGCAAATCCCAGCCTGGACATTTAAACCTGAACTGGATCTGCTAGGTCCGATAGCAGTCGTTAGATCCATTTTCAGACAGATCATAAACCAGATGGTGTAGCCTTTTTCCTGTTTCCTCTGACAGTAACCACGCTCAGAGATTATGTGAGAAAAAGCAAGAATAATGTGAAAACAACTCACCCAGATTCACATTTTTTTTTACTCTTCTTTCTTCTGTTCATTCCGCCTGAACTTGTTTTGATGTTCCTTCCTGATCGCCTTTCTCTTTGTTCTGTTTCAGTAATACCTGTCAGACGTCACCTTTGTGCATTACACGCAAAGCTCCAGAGGAGGGATATGATTCTAGCTCTGATATAACCTGCTTGACCTGTTCCATGCAGCTCCACCTCTATCCTCTTACAAGAAAGCAGGAAGTTTACCAGTGCAGGACAGGCGGACCATGAATCTAACCTGTTCCAACATAAAGGAGACTCGGAGCTGCAGGATGTCCAGCAAATAAGTTTATTCGTCATAAAGCCGAAGAGGTCAAGCTGTAGAACAGGGGTCACCGACATGGGGGCTCTCAGCGTCTTCTGAAAAAAGAAGAAATCAGTTTGAAATTAAATTTTATTCTGTTGCTCTCATTTTAATTATTCATAGAGCATTCAAGCATTTATAGAGATTTAAATATGACAATACCTAACCGAAAATTCGAAATTAACAAAAGCAGGTTTCTTCCTGTTAAAAGGGAGTATTTCCTCTCCACTGTTGCTGCAAGCATGCTTCATATAATACACCATTTTTTCCTTATTCAGGTGGAACAATGGAGTTTCTGCCTGTTTCTGCAGCTGGAATGTCTCTGAAAAATCTGGACATTTTTAGGGATGCAGGTTTGCTCCAGGATTACAGATCAGTTGACCATGTTGGTCTACTTTGTAAAAATCCTTGTGGACCTCAGCATCTTGGGTTATCAAGGGCTTTCATTATTGTTCAAAAACTGAAACTATTATCTGTTTCTGCGGACATCACCCAGATGAACAGATAAGGCTCCTATGAAGCCAGAGATCGATCCAAAGAGAATCATCTGAGTGTCTTTTCTTTTCTTCAGAGAGAATCTACCACTCACAAAAAACACCAGCAGTTCCTCACTACACCAGAAGATGGCAGCAGTGACACCATTATGTAGGATATTCCTATTTTGACATTTTAAAGTTAGAATATTAAACAAAAACTGACAAAACATACAGTTGAAAATGATTAAAAACAACATTCTACAAAAAGATGACTAATACAGAATTCCTTTTTTTTAAGAAATTGTTTTTTAGGTTTTATATGTCAGTTTGTCTCTGCAGTCGCCTCCGTCTTCTATGTAATTAAAGGTAAACATTTCAACCTATTTAATGTGTATATTATATAGAAACATTAATTATTCTGTGAGGCAGATACCCTCTCTACTTTTATGCTGCTATAGGCTTAGACTGCTGGAGGACATAGGGACCCCTTTTTCATCATTCTGCTTCATTCTATCTCTATTCTCCCACTCTGCAG
>NW_015151158.1:203468-204680 GCF_000732505.1 Cyprinodon variegatus | reverse complement strand
ATTTTATCAACAGTTTAAATTATAAAAACCCACTTTTGGAGCAAAGTTCATTTTGAAGTTCCATTTTCTAAAGAGTTATATTTGTATTAATGTGGCTGTAAAAACTGTGATTAAAAAATAATCCTCGTCTGTAATTCTGGTCATTTCAAACTCTGATTGTTACAACGGAGAATTAGGGCCAGGCTAGAGATTTTTTTTTCTTCTATTACAAGAATAAAGTCGTAATATTGCATGATTTAAGTCTTAACATAACGAGAATAAAGTCGTAATATAGTATAAAGTCGTAACATTACGAGAATAAAGTTGTAAAATTATGAGAACAAAGTAACATTACGATAAGTCGTAATATTGTATGAATAAAGTTGTAACATTATGAGAATAGTCGTAACATTACGAGAATAAAGTCGTAACATTACAAGAACGAAGTCATAACATTACGAGAACAAAGTTGTAACATTATGAGAATAAAGTCGTAACATTACGAGAACTAAGTCATAACATTACGAGAAAGTCGTAACATTACAAGAATAAAGTTGTAATATTGTATGAATAAAGTTGTAACATGAGAATAAAGTTGTAACATTACGATAGTGGTAAAATTATGAGAATAAAGTAACATGAGAATAAAGTTGTAATATTGTACGAATAAAGTTGTAACATTACGATAATAGTCGTAAAATTATAAGAATAAAGTTGTAACATTACGATAATAGTCGTAAAATTTTAAGAATAAAGTTGTAACATTACGAGAATAAAGTCGTAACATTCCGATAGTCGTAAAATTATGAGAATAAAGTAACATTATGAGAATAAAGTTGTAATATTGTACGAATAAAGTTGTAACATTACGATAAGTCGTAATATTGTATGAATAAAGTAACATTACGATAATAAAGTCATAATATTGTATGAATAAAGTTGTAACATTATGAGAATAGTTGTAACATTATGAGAACCAAGTTATAACATTACGTGAATAAAATCATATTGTCTGAATAAAGTTGTAACATTACGATAATATTCGTAAAATTATGAGAATAAAGTTGTAACATATCGAGAATAAAACCGTAACATTCCGATAATAATCGTAAAATCATGACAATAAAGTCGGAATATTACGAGAATAAAGTTGTATTTTTACAAAAAATAAAGTCATCAAACATCAACCGGTTTCAGAAAGAAAGCTTGGAGCTCCGCCCAGCAGATGACGGC
>NW_015151158.1:198308-200311 GCF_000732505.1 Cyprinodon variegatus | reverse complement strand
GCCAACGCTTTTAAAAGTCGATTTTTATCGATTTTATCGATTCGTTGTTGCAGCCCTACTTTGAATCAATCTGACTGGATGATCTGGTTGATCTGGGAAGTGACCTGAGATGACATGATGTGAATTGGAGCTATAGAGATAAACTGCGTGTTTTCCTACTTGAACTCTTCCTGCTTGGCCTTCTTGTAGTCCTCTCTGTATTTGGTGAATGCGTCAAACAGGTGGTAGATGATCTCTGCTGAGAAGATCCGAACTCCCAGACTGTCGGCCATCTCCTGGCTCTCCCTCTCCACCTTCACGTCGAAGGCCAGGATCACCACGTACCTGCGCACAGCACAAAACACATCGATCTCCGTGTCCGGGTTCATTCCGACAGCGAGGGGGCGCCGACTCACTGCGGGTCGTGCTCCAGCATGGTGGACGCCTTCATCACGTCCCTCTTGTGAACGGGGCCGATGTTGATGCCGGCGTACTGAAAGAGACAGGGAGGGTTAAAGGTCAGCTGCAGGAGAGGACGGATGGCAGACAGAGAGAGGGAGACACTCACGGGGACTTTGGACGTCCGGAGGAACTCCAGGAGGGCCTCCAGGGAGCCCAGCGTGGACGCCTGGACATAAACGCCTTTCTCCTCCAGCTTGATGGAGCTCAGGGTCTGTTTCAGCTCCTTCACCAGCTCATCCTGCCAACCAGCAGCCGTTAGTCACTCAGGGTTTAGACAGGGATGACTAATTTAATGCTTTATAATGATCTTAGAAATGATTTTCATGCCAACAACAAGTACCAATGACTCTCTCACTCTCTCTCTCTCTCTATATATATATATATATATATATATATATCCTTCGTGACCTCTACCGTCCACAGGCATGACCCGAATTCCTCATTTTTCAGCCACTTTTGTTGAAATTAGCTTTTTTCCCCCTCATTCTCAAGCTTCTTTTTCAAATATATGGCTTTATTCTCCCCCCAAGAAATAGTCGTAACATTACGAGAATAAAGTTGCAAAATTACGAGAATAAAGTTGCAAAATTACGAGAATAAAGTTGCAAAATTACGAGAATAAAGTCGTAACATTACGAGAATAAAGTCGTAACATTACGAGAATAAAGACGTAAAATTAAGAGAATAAAGTCGTAAAATTAAGAGAATAAAGTCGTAACATTAGGAGAATAAAGTCGCAAAATTACGAGAATAAAGTCGTAACATTACGAGAATAAAGACGTAACATTACGAGAATAAAGTCGTAACATTACGAGAATAAAATCATAACATGAGAATAAAGTCATATAATTAAGAGAATAAAGTCGTAACATTACGAGAATAAAGTTGTAAAATTACGAGAATAAAGTTGTAACATTAGGAGACTAAAGTCGTAACATTAGGAGAATACAGTTGTAAAATTACGAGAATAAAGTCATATAATTAAGAGAATAAAGTCGTAACATTAGGAGAATAAAGTCGCAAAATTACGAGAATAAAGTCGTAAAATTAGGAGAATAAAGTCGTAAAATTAGGAGAATAAAGTCGTAACATTAGGAGAATAAAGTTGTAAAATTACGAGAATAAAGTCATATAATTAAGAGAATAAAGTCGTAACATTAGGAGAATAAAGTCGTAAAATTACAAGAAGTCGTAAAATTATGAGAATAAAGTCGTAACATTACGAGAATAAAGTCGAAACATTACGAGAATAAATTTGTAAAATTACGAGAATAAAGTCGAAACATAATGAAAATAAAGTCATAAAATTAAGAGAATTAAGTCGTAAAATTACGAGAATAAAGTCGCAACAGTATAAGAATTAAGTCCTAATATTACAAGAAACAAGTTGTATTTTCTAACAACTCTTCCCAGAATCCCTTTCTTCCCTAAATGAGGAATGTGGAGCATCATGGGAAGTTCTACTTTAGCATCGGTTTGACCAATCAGGAAATCTTTTAGCAGCAGCATCAAACTGGGCAGGATGTCAAAGTGGACTCTGGTTGCTGATTGGTGGAGCTGGT
>NW_015151158.1:194103-197297 GCF_000732505.1 Cyprinodon variegatus | reverse complement strand
TATATCTGCATTTTTTTTCTTTAAATAAAGCATTTTAATCACCATTTAATGCCATTAAGGCTTTAAATTAAATAATAGTTTAATGATTTGAAGTGAACCGTGGAAACCCCGTCACAGCAGAGCAACAAGCACAGCAGAGAGGTACCCTTAAGACGGGGATCTCGTCTTCTCTGTGGGCCACCAGCAGGGGGAGCCCTGCCAACGTCTTCTCCAAGTCCTTCCCTAAAATCTTCACCCCCTGAGACGTGGACACCTCCTTGTGCTTCTCGTACTGGCTCTGCCGGCAGACAAACGAGAGAAGAAGAGTTTCAGGGCGACCGCAGGAGCTTCGGCCGCCAGAGCGAGGAGGTTTACGGAAATCACTTTGACTCGCAGCTCCTTCAGCGGCGGCGGCAGCAGCAGGCCTCTGATCTGCGTGACGATGGGTCCCTCCACGCCCGGGACGATGATGGTCTCTCCTTCACGCAGACGGCCATTGATCAGGATGACGTCTATCGTGGTTCCCATCCCAGGCAGCGCTTTCACCTGCGCACACAGTCAGATCATCATCATCACCATCGTCGTCGTCATGCGCTCTGAAAGATGGTCAAATCGCGACTCACCTCCATGACCTGAGCTCTCAGCTCGTCGCAGTGGGCCAGGCGGCGGGCCAGCATGGTCTGAGTGAGCTCCACCAACAGGGCGATGAGGTTCCCCATCCCGTCGCCGCTGTGAGCCGAGGTGGGCACCAGCGACACGAACGTCCTGGGGTCCTTGTTCTCGTAGAACAAGGCGGCGTTCAGACTCTGAGGAGCGGGAGGGAGAGGCTCGTGAAACGCGTGTCCTGAGGCGGGAAAACGCCAAGCTCTGATAGGCTGGTGGTTTACCTGCTGGGCAAACTCCACGATAATGGCCTTGGTCCGCTCGTCAAACTCGTCTTTGGTGTTCTTCTTCTGCTTCTTCAGCGTGGCCACCACGTCCGTCTCCGGGCTCTTCTTCCAGTCGTAGAGTCGGTCGATCTGATCGGAGGAGAACGGCGTCAGAAAACAAGCGGGAGAAGAAGAGGGAGGGCGGAGAGGAGCAGGCGGGGGACCTTGTTCAGGGCCACGATGAACGGACACTTCTTCTCCTTCAGCAGGTTGATGGACTCGATGGTCTGAGGCTCCAGGCCGTGCATGATGTCCACCACCAGGATGGCGATGTCGCACAGGGAGCTGCCTCTGTTTCTAAGGTTACTGTGGAGGCAGAGGGAGGGTGAGCCGGCCGGCGGGGGCGGACGGGGGGAGGAGGGGGAGGAGTCTTACCTGAAGGACTCGTGTCCTGGCGTGTCGATGATCAGCATGCCGGGGATCCTCACGCTTTCTTTGTCGAACTGCACAAACGGATGAAGGTCAACAAACTGCAAACAAAGACTGAATTCCTCAGAGTGACACCTCTCACATTTTTAACCATCTTGGTCTGCTCCTCGATGGTCTCCTTGGGGACGTTGGTGGCGCCGATCTGCTGCGTGATTCCTCCGGCCTCGCCGTCCTGGACGTGGGTGTGTCGCAGCTGCAGACAAACGCACCGCAGCAGAGTTGGACCTTTTTTTTCTTTCAAAGATAAAAGGAGCGGGTCGGCGGGGAATCGGAGGAAGCATCACCTTATCCAGGATCTTTGTCTTCCCCGTGTCCACGTGTCCCAGAACGCAGACCACCGGCGCCCGCAGCCGGTCCGGGTCGATGTTCTTCATGTTCTCCGCTCGCCGTTTCTGTTCCGAGACAGCAGCCCGTCAGCCAAAGACGTTCCCAACGACACGACCTCTCACTCCTCCCATAAACCTCAGCCCCACCTCTATCCTCTTCTTGGCGCGGTCGTACAGCCGCTCCTCCTTCGTCCTCCCGTCGTCGTCGTCACTCTCGCTGCTCTCCTCTTCGCTCGCCGCTCTCCTCTTCCCATGACCCGCCGGCTCTTTCTCTGCTTCTTCCTCACTCTCCTCCTCCTCCTCGTCTTCTTCCTCCTCCTCCTCATCATCGTCGTCTTCCTCCTCCTCTTCCTCATCCTCCTCCTCACTGGCCGCAGGCTGATGAGGAGCGGCCGACTCCTCCTTCACCTCGATGTGGACTTTTTTCAACTCTGGCAAAATAAAGGCAAAAAAATTATGAACAGTTTTGGACGAAAAAAAAAAATCCTGAAACAGAAACAAGCGAATAAAATGGAAGAGGGTTAGGGCCACTGGGAAAAAAAACAAGTTTCCTGATTTAAACATTTTATTTCAGTTTAGTATGGAAAAAAGGCAGAATTCTGACTTTTTTTATTGTCAGAATTTAGTCAGAATTCTGACTTGTTTCCCATACTAAACTGAAATAAAATGTAAAAATCAGTTAATTTTATTTTTTTCAAGTTGCCCTAATCCTCTTCCGTAGAATAAAGTTTGCAGACTAACGTCTTCTACAGCAGGACAAGCAGCAGGATTACGAGGGAAACTCAATCTAAAGCATCAGGCTTTTAGCTAGGAACATTTCTTAGGTGTAGATCATCTTTAGGCAGCAGCTGCCTCGTCGCCTCTAATCCCATTCTTCTGACATCAACATATGGCAACTCCACTCGGACAAACTGTATGGCTCCTGTTTGTTAAGGATCAAATCTCTTTAATGTCGGAATATTCTGACTTTCATCTCGGAACATTCTGACTTCCATCTCGGAACTTTCTGACTTTCATCTCGGAACTTTCTGACTTTAATCTCGGAATTTTCTGACTTTAATCTCCCTTCAGTTGTTTGGGAGAAACGGGAACACATTGGTGGAAAATGATGGAATTAGGTGACTTTCCCGTCCCCGAGGGCCCCTGGTGATGCTATTTGATTAATGGAAGAACAGAAGGAGATTAAAACCAGAGAGCTAGACTCTAAAACAGACATGGCTACGGCTGGATGCTAACATGTTTGTTAGCTGGCAGAATTCTGAGATTAAAGTCTGAATTCTGACTTTTTTCCCCAAATTAAACTGAAATAATACTTAAAAATCGTTAACATTTTTTTTTTTTTAAGTGGCCCTAATCCTCTTCAGTACTTAATAATTCATATAAAAAGACTAAGTCATATTAAGTAAAATATAAATAAACCGCACCAAAAACCTTCAATCTGTTTAAAAAAAAAAGAAAAAATCAAATTTTTCCCCAAGTAGCATAAAACTGAAAATGAATCTTAATAAAAACGAGATTAAAGAAAGGAAGT
>NW_015151158.1:190997-192981 GCF_000732505.1 Cyprinodon variegatus | reverse complement strand
TTTAATCTCAGAATTTTCTGACTTTAATCTCAGAATTTTCTGACTTTAATCTCAGAATTTTCTGACTTTAATCTCAGAATTTTCTGACTTTAATCTGAGAATTGTGGATCTTAATGTAGATGGGCTCCATGAAGGCAGAGATGTGGAGCACTCAGCTTCAGTAGTTTGGGAGAAACAGGAACACATTGGTGGAAAATGATGGAATTAGGTGAGTTTTTCCGTCCCCGAGGGCCCCTGCTGATTCTATTTGATTAATGGAAGGAGATTAAAACAAGAGAGCTAGTCTCTAAAACAGACATGGCTACGGCTGGATGCTAACATGTTTGTTAGCTGGTAGAATTCAGTCAGAATTCTGAGAATAAAGTCAGAATTTAGAATTTTTATCCTAAATTAAACTGAAATAATATTTAAAAATCAGTTATCATGTTTTATTTTTTAAGTGGCCCTAATCCTCTTCGGTACTTATTAAGTCAAAAACTGTGGAAATCATAAAATATAAAAAGACTAAGTCATATTAAGTAAAAAAATATAATAACCCCCCCCCCAAAAACCTTCGATCTGTTTAAAAAAAAAAGAAAAAATCAAATTTTTTCCAAGTAGCATAAAACTGAAAATGAATCTTAATAAAAACGAGATTAAAGAAAGGAAGTAGTTAGGACTGGATGCTGTCAGTAGTCAAACAGCAGGCAGTTAAAGGGACTGAACAGCGACTCGTAGCTCTGATCCTAGACAGCAAACACTCAGAGCTCTAGTCAGGTTAAAGCTAAAAGCGCGTCGGACGCCTCGCTGTACCTGCTGCGCGTCTTCGTTTCCTCTCTGCTTAGTCATGAATAAAAAGAGAAACATCCGTCAGGAGGAAGTTTGCTCGCACCGACTGAGGAACCCAGGAAGCCGTGACCTCTCACCTTTCTCCTCGTCGCTGGCCATGGCCTCCCAGTCGTCCAAGTCGGCCTCCGCCTTCGTTTCTGCTCCTCCCTTACCGACAGACGCCCCCTCACCTGGCTCTGCGGACGGCGCCTCGGCCTCCGTCTCCATGGGAACGGGCTCCGGAGTCTCTGAGACCGGAGAAGTGACCTCTGATTTTTCTTAGAGGGAGGGAAGGAAGCGTTAGCGTTAAGGCTTTCCATCAGAGGAGGAGCAGGAGGAGCAGCAGGAGGAGCAGGAGGAGCAGCAGTACCTTCGGAGGTCTGCTGATTCTGCTTCTTCTTCCTCTTGTCTCCATAAACCGGTTTCTTCTTTGGCACGCCGTCTTTGGATGGCACCTCAACACCTGCGGATTCACCAGGTAATAAAGTTAGCTGGGACAGGCCCCGCCCACGCAGAGAGGCCCCGCCCACTCACCCTGAGCCTGCAGCAGCTTGAGCGTGGCCTCGGCCCGAGCTTTGGCCTCCCTCTGAGCCTTGGTCAGGAGCTTGCCCTCCTTCTTCAGCCGCTCCCTCCTCTCCTTCTCCTTCTGCTTCTTCTTCTCCTTCCGCTCCTGCTCCAGTCGCTCCTAAACCACAGACTGAGTGAGGAGCGCCGTAACAAACCGGAGGAGAACCGGGGGCGGTTGGGCTCAGGCGTACCTGCTCCTGCCTCTGCTTCTCCAGCTCCTCCAGCCTCCTCAGCCGCTCCTCTTCCTCTTTCCTGGCTCGCTCCTCCTCCTGCAAACAGGGAGCGTCAGACGGGCCGCGGCGTCACCCAGCGGGACTACATTTCCCAGCATTCCTCCCACCTCCTTCATCTTGGCCAGGGCCTCCTGCATGGCCTTCACCGTGGCCTTGCTGGGACCCTTGGTCTTCTTCTCCTCCTTCTCTCCCTTCTTCTTCTTCTTGTCTTTCTTCTTCTTGTCTCCTTCGTTCTCCTCTGCAGAACAAAGAAAAACTCTTTTTGGATTGTTTTTTTCCAGCAGTAGGAGCATTTCCCCTGATGATGTCATACCCTCTGCTGCTGGCTCCGCCCCCTCTGGTTCCTCAGCAGCGGCTGCAGGAGGAGGCGCCTCCTC
>NW_015151158.1:188601-190814 GCF_000732505.1 Cyprinodon variegatus | reverse complement strand
TTTCTTCTTCTTGTCTTTCTTCTTCTTGTCTCCTTCGTTCTCCTCTGCAGAACAAAGAAAAACTCTTTTTGGATTGTTTTTTTCCAGCAGTAGGAGCATTTCCCCTGATGATGTCATACCCTCTGCTGCTGGCTCCGCCCCCTCTGGTTCCTCAGCAGCGGCTGCAGGAGGAGGCGCCTCCTCAGACTCTGGTTTGACCTCGGCCGTGGCCTCCTTCTCCTTCAGCTTCTTCTGCTTCATCCTCTCCTCCTCCTTCTTCTTCTTGTCCCTCTCCTTCTTCTCCGCCTTCTTCTGCGCCGCCGTCTTGATCTTGAAGCCCCCCACCTCCTCGTCCTGCTCCTCCTCATGGTCGCTGTCGGCCTTGGCGGCCTTCCCTTTGCTCTTCTTCTTCTTGTCCCTCCTGAAGCTGAACTCCTCCTCGTCGCCGTCCGACTCCGCCTCCTTCCCTCCCTCTAAACCTTCCTTCTTCGTCTCCGTCTCCTGAGGCTCCTCTTCGTCGGACGCAGACTGTTTCTTCCCTCCTTTCTTTCCTCCTTTGGTCTTGGCTCGGGAGCGCGAGGAGCTGTCGTCATCCGAGTCTGAGGGAGGAGCAGCTGGAGGCGCCTGCAGGAGCAGAGAGGAGTTAAAGGTAAAGGGAATCAACTTAATGCTAGCAGGTTCTCAATGGGAAATTCCTTCGGGAACCTACTAGCACTAAGTTGCTAACCGGTTAGCATCTTAGTGCTAGCAGGTTCCCAATGGGAAATTCCATTGGGAACCTGCTAGCACTGAATTGGTGACTTAGAAACGTTGCTGTCATGGTTACGGCTTTACGATAAACCGGAAGCTGTTCCGTGCAAACATATCGCGATTCAATATCTCTGAAAATTGTTTTTAGAAACATCTTTTATTTTAAATAAAGCATTTTAAATGCCACAAATAAAAAAAAAACATCATAATTTCATGACTTTTAATGATTTTTAACGTAAACCCTGTAATAACAGGAGGTGAAATGCAGCTCCAGACGAGCCGAGCGTGTGATGATGTCATCAGTTCGCTTCTGTTCCAATTGACCCAGGTTATTGCTGCTCCCTCCCGTCCTCGCCAAGTCCAGAAAGCACTTGGCGAGGACGCGAGTCTGTACTTGTGTTCTAGTGGATGAACAGCCAATCAGGAAAGAAGCAGGCTGATTTAAGCATGGCTGCTGGACAAGTTTGATCAACTAGAAGCTCAAACTGACCATAAACATCCTCCACCCGTCTCTATAGAGCCTGTTAGTGGTCGGTTTGGGGAATTGAACCCACAGCTTCTGACACTCTGACACATATAGAGTATAAACAGCAGAAGAAGCTGCTGGAAATCAAGTCTAACTGATGTAAACCAATAATCCCACTGGATTAAAAACATGGCAGCTCTGCTTTACTCGCCTTGTCCTTCTCCTTCTGCTCTCCGTTTTTCTCCCCGTCAACTTGGCCTTCATCGCCCTCCTCATCCTCGGGACTGGCTCCGCCTTTCTTCCCCTTCCTGGTCTTCTTCTTCTCTGGTTTGGGAGGCTCCGGGGTTTCTACTTCTTCTTTGGTCGCCTTGCCCCCGTGCGCCTCCAGGGAAAGCTCCTCCAGCTCCTTCAGGATGTCATCCTCACTGTGGAGAGAAAGTACGGCGTCACGCCATGGCGACGCACCACGGCGACACGCGTAGAGAGGAGGAGGAGGGGCTTACTCAAAGTCGTCTTTCTTGTTTCCTTTCTTCTTGCCCTTCTTTCCTTTCTGCTCTTTAGAAGCGCCGGTTCCTTCGATCTCTGCAGCCAGAGCGTCGATGTCCACGCCGTCGTCTTTGGCGCTGAAAACGGATGAGAAAAACAAACCATCAGGTGAGCGGGCTGCGGCTTTGTGCTGCGGAGCTGCTGCTGACTCTTCACCTCCTTTTGTTTCCCTCTGAAACTCATGCAGCTGAACCCAGAGCGGAGCTCTGACTCCTAAACACAGAGGAGCTGCTAAATGGAGAGCTCGCTACTAAACCCTGATTCTAGATTAAGGAAATGAAAAAACATTTTTAAACTCATTTATGTTGCAAATTCAGCTTCCATTTAATGACGTTAAAGGTTTAACAGGAGAATCTCATGGAATCATAAACCTTTGATAAAGACAGTTGCCTTTTGTATCTATGCTTCTTTTTCTATGTCTGCTTCTGTCTCCTTGAACCCCAGTGGGCCTCAGCAGATGGCCGCTCACACT
>NW_015151158.1:184803-187191 GCF_000732505.1 Cyprinodon variegatus | reverse complement strand
GAAAACGTTGAATTAAGTGACCTGAGATGATCGCTATAGAAATAAACTGAATAGCATATAAAGGAGCAGATTATCTCTTGTTTTGTGAGTAACTGATGCTCTATAATAGTGTATTAATCGTGATAAACTCAGTCATCTTAACTGTCAACCTTCCTAAATCATTATAATTTCAGATGGTTAGATTTAATGACCCTTCAGATTAAAAGGTTCATATAAAATGGACTCTAATCCCAGCAGATTACATCAGCTAACCGTTCAGGTTGACACACCTGAGGCTCCATTAAAGGGTCTCAGTGGTAATTAATGTGAGAAACATTGAAATCAGCTGTTATATCCGCTTTAATCCAGAATTACAGTCAATGTGAAGCAGCTGTTTAAAGCCAGAAGCCGACAGTGAGGGGAGCTAATGCGGCTAACGGAGCTGCATTATGACGCTAACAGCTCAGGAAGCTCCAGGCTGGGGCCCTGAAGCCCGCTATGGACTACCGCCCGGCACACCTCCGCGCCCCGCTGGGTGATAAAGCTCCTCTCCCCGCCTGGGCAGGTAGAAGCTCCCCCTGGACTCACAGCGCCTACAATGACTCGTGGTTAGCATTCGTTAGCATCTCCTAGCTGTTAGGCTAACGGCTAAACAGCGGGAGAAACGGGACCGTTTGGGGGATTTAAGACGGTGGGGAGGTTCGGTCCGAACCGGTCCGGACCTGGACCGATGTTTAACGAGAGAAGGACGCGTCCTCCTTACCTGTCCTCCCCGGATTTCTTCTGTTTCTTCCCCATAGCGCCGCTGCGTTTCTGCTGAAACCCTGGCTCTCTACTGGCCGACGAACAGCACGGCTCACATTGGACAAAGATCGTCAGCTGAAGATGCGCTTGAAAGATACTTCACTTTGTTTTGATTTCGTACTTTTTTTTCCCTAATGAGATCTAGCGGCGCGTGGTGATATTCAACGAGCAGCGTGGACTCTGGTTATATATAAAGCATCAAGTTATATATCAGTAAAATGCTAATAAAAGCAGTTAAATTCCGTTCAAATCTCCAAATAAAGGTCAGCGTAACCCATCTTCTTATTACTTCCCCAACATGTACGCATGGCTCTCAGATGAGCTGTTGCGCATGCGCTGTATCGCACTGACGTATATTTTTAAAGGGCAATACCTACTCATATATTTTATGAAAAATAACGTTATAACAATATAATTTAAACATTTTTAATAACAGAATAAATAGTATTTAAGTTGAGCTGCCCTGTAATGTAATTTAACATAGAACATTCCAATCTGTAGTTATTATCTGTAGTTATTTGAGGAGAGGTGGCCTAGTGGTAACTGAGAAGGCTGCAAGTACCCGAGTACTCTGGGTCCCTGAACAAGACCCTTAACTCCTGATTGCTCCCTGGGCGCTGCACAGTGGCAGCCCACTGCTCCTCAAGGGGAGGGGTTAAATGCAGAGAGTGGATTTCCCCCATAGTGGGACAATAAAGGGATTTACATACATATTTGTTTTTACTAAAATAAAAGAGTGTAATGCCTGTATGAAACACAGAAGGGATGGGGGCCACTGGAAAAAATGAAAAAAGTTTACTGATTTTTGAATTTTGTTTGAGTTTTTTATGCGAAACAGGTCAGAAGTCTGACTTTTTTCTAAGAGTTCTGACTTTAATCTCAGAATTCTGAATTTAATCTCAGAGGTCTGAGTTTAATCTCAGAATTCACACTTTTTTTCAGAATGCTAACTTTAATCTCATAATTCTGACCTTTTTTTTTTCAATAAAATAAAGCAGCAAAGAATAAGGTCTGGTTAAGTAATGGAAAAAATAAATCCCCTTTAATCTTTATTGCTGTTCATTTTAATTCCTTTAAAAAACAACAAACAGATTTAAAGTCCAGATTAAGCGGAGCCTCTTTGGATTCAGTCTTCTGTAATCCTCATGGCTTCCTGTAGGGGGCAGCAATCCCCCTGCTTTAACCCATCACAGCAAGCAGGGCCTCACAGAGGTTCCTCAGCCGTCCCTGCAGCTGTCCGCTCTCAGACCGCAGGAGCGCGGCGAGCGCCGCAGCCGCCCTGTGAGGACAGAAGCGTTCTCCCAGCAGAACCTCGCCGGTCGATCTGCTGAGCCTCACAGGAAGCCAGTCCGCCGGGACGTCCAGCCTGCAGCTCTCCACCAGCCCATGCTTCACGTCCATGAGTAGCTCAGCAGAGCAGCCAGCCGCCGCCTGGCCGTCCCTCAGTTCCAGCTGCGTCTCCACCCGGAATTTCGGGGTTTTCCCGAACGTCCACTCCCAGCTGCGTAACTCTGCTTCCATTTTGCCAACACCGGGAAACAGGGACTCATCGGCTGGGTGGACAAGCCTGGATGGAGATATGAGGCCAAACTCTGAGGGGAAAGA
>NW_015151158.1:180410-184707 GCF_000732505.1 Cyprinodon variegatus | reverse complement strand
TTGAAGTCAGAATTCTGAGACTGAAGTTAGAATTCTGAGATTAAAGTCAGAATTCTGAGATTAAAGTCAGAATTCTGAGATTGAAGTCAGAATTCTGAGACTGAAGTTAGAATTCTGAAATTAAAGTCAGAATTCTGAGAAAAAAGTCAGAATTCTGAGATTGAAGTCAGAATTCTGGAATTAAAGCCAGAATTCTGAGATTAAAGTCAGAATTCTGAGGAAAAAAGTCAGAATTCTGAGAAAAAAGTCAGAATTCTGAGATTAAAGTCAGAATTCTGAGGAAAAAAGTCAGAATTCTGAGATTAAAGTCTGAATTCTGAGATTAAATTCAGAATTCTGAGATTAAAATCAAAATTCGGAGGAAAAAAGTCAGAATTCTGAGATTAAAGTCTGAATTCGGAGGAAAAAAGTCAGAATTCTGAGATTGAAGTCAGAATTCTGAGATTAAATTCAGAATTCAGATTGACTGAAATAATCTCTAAAAATCAGTTCCCTTTTTTAATTTTTCCAGTGGCCCTGATCCTCTTCCGTATAACAGAGGAAATGGAAGCACCTGAGTTATATTGCTGCACCACAGCCTCTAGTAGCTCCTCCCACTTTAAGGAGGGCGCATGCTCAGTCAGGTTGGCAACAGGTGAGGGGACGCTGGGGGTGGCGTTGCTGTGTATCCCCGGACAGGAGGGGCGGAGCAAAGAGGAGAGGGCGGAGCGATCGGCAGAGTGCAGCAGCGTACAGTGGTGGTAGGAGGACTTCCTGCTGAGTCTGGATGCAGTCCCTGCAGAAAAACCCAAACGGAAACAATAATGATGTCATCCTGCAGGGGGCGGGGTCTCTGAGGGCTTCCGCCTACCTGAGATCTTGTAGCGTCCGTTCAGCAGTAAGTCGAACCTGTCCGTGGCCTGGACGTCCAGCTCGGGGCGGACCCTCCTCAGAGCCTCGCTGATCACCTGCAGGTTCCTCCGACGGTCGTACGCTTTCTTGGAAGTGAAGAAGGTCAGGTTAAGGTTCCCCAGGTCGTGGTAGACCGTCCCGCCGCCGCTGCGCCTTCGGGCCAGAGCGACGTTCCTCCTCCTCATGGCCGGCAGGTCGCACTCTGCCCACGGGTTCTGGTGGCGTCCGATGACGACGGCGGGCCGGTTCCTCCACAGCAGGAGGATGCTGCGCCGCTGCAGGTCAACATGGCCGTCGATCCAATCCTCCAGGGCCAGGTTCTGGTACACGTCGGTGGACTGAGACTGGAGGACGAGCCCAGGACTACGGCAGCTGGGAGGGTCCATGAAGAGGCAGCTGGAGCTGGTCCAGGCCTGCTGGGTTCTGGTTCCAGCTCCAAGGAGGTGAAACCTCCTTCTGAGGTGGAACAGCATCACTCAGAGCTCCTGCTTCATTATCGTCTGGAATCACATTACAAACAAAACAGCTCAGTTTGGTCAATTTAAATTATCAGTTTAAAACAAAGGAATAATCTGCGGCAAACAGAACAAAATCTAACCTAAAATATTCAATTTACTGTGCTTTTATAAACACAAACGTTTAATTATTCGGTTATTTCAAACGTCACAAGCTCCGCCTTCTCTGATCTCCAGCATTAAAGCTGGGTAATATTTGCATTGGCAATAAAAACAAAATTTAACAAAATGTGATTTCAGCGTAAGCAAATAAAGCATGAAACCTGCTTTCTTTGCATCACCTAAAAGGCTGCAGTGAGAAACTTTGTCTTTCTCTTCTTATGGAGATTTGAAAATTGCATTTTGTTCAATTTTGAATTATATTGCTAATGCAACAAAATCTGTCTAAATAGAAAACAATGTTCTGCTGCATTTGGCACCATATTTATTTGCACTGCACTGAACTAGAGTGGAAATATTCATCAACTAATATAGTTTCCTTTTTGATAAAGCTTCTAGTTAGAGTGGCTCAGGTTATCCTGATCTATCTCTATAGTTCTGCTGCTATAGGCTTAGACTGCTGGAGGACATAGGGACCCCTTTTTCATCATTCTGCTTCATTCTATCTCTATTCTCCCACTCTGCAGAATCTGTTAGTTCAATCTCTAACGTTCTGCTCTCTCTGCTTTTCCTCATAGTAGCTTCATCTGGTTAATGCCTTCAGATGACATGTTTTTTACATTGGCTTTATAGAAATAAACCGATTTAATGAATTAATAACCCAGTTCTGGTTTAAAATAATCTCAATTCTTATTTTCGGCTAAATCGTTTAGCCCTAATTATGATAAAGCTTGTTTTTTAAAGTACTTTTTATTAAGAAAATTACAAATATTTTTTAATACATTCACTGCGTGAAAAGACAGAAGCCATAAAATTTTAATCAGACGCTGACCTGAAGCTGAGAGTCGCTGCCTGCGGACAGGTTAGCCTCCTAGCTTAGCCACTTCCGCTCCAACCCTTCAAAATAAAGGTCAACCCATGACGTGCTATATCTTATGAACAAAAAAAGCCGAGAATGGAGTTTTAAATGAATAATAGGAAATAAAGGAAACATAAAGGATATTTACAGATGAAGGAAAAAAAGGAAAAACTTCAGAATACAAAATAAATGTATATATATAATTTGATAGATAAAGTGATGTTGCTACACATTCATGTCCAGTAGGTGGCAGTATGCAGCTTAAATCCGCCATAATAGAAAAGAAAGAAACTAATGCAAACTACGTAAACATTTTGATAAATACTTTAGTCTTGATGTTTTTAAGGAATAATATAAATATATTTTTTCCTCATCATAATTCTGTAATCGACAGAGTATTAGAGGCATGCTGGAGATTTGATTCCTTATATTTTGAGAATAAATCGTAAAATTACCAGAATAAAGTCATCATTCAACAACCTGTTTCAGAAAGAAAGCTTGGAGCTCCGCCAATCAGCAACCAGAGTCCACTTTGACAAGATGTGACACATTTCTTTGACTAATTTTGGCAAGATCTTTTTAAAGATTATGTTTTATAATCCTTATTTCAATCCTCCTTTATTCCTTATTCATATGAAATAATGAGCTGTTAGTTAATTATAATTTAATGGATAGATTTATGTTCAAAGTTTCATTTTTTACACTAAGAAAGCATAAATTTACTGTGAATATTTGGGAATAATTCCAGCTTTTATTTTATTTTTGCCCACATACCCTACCCTTCAATTAAAGCGACCTATTACCTTAACTGATAAATAATATATTATTGAACATTTAAACTGTATTTACTTGCATATTTGCAGCCAAATAACGACAGAGAAGAGTTTGTGCTTTTATTCTGAAATACAAGGTCGTCTTTAAATCGGGAACTTCCGCTAAGTCCGTCGCTGTGAAGTTTCCGGGTTGGACCAACATGTGAACGGCTAACAGTTCTGCTTGGCAAAGTCTTTTCTTCTATGGTTGTTTTTATGTTGTTATTGTTTTTACTATCCATGTTTTTGTGATGTATTAATATGATTTGTATTTATTTCATAATAAAAAACTTTTTGTCTATTAATCATATTTATGTAGTATAAATGATAAGGCTCTGAATAATCCCCCCCTTTAACCACACACACATCCAGACATGTACATTGCTGCGCACACACAGGCCCACTTATGTGTGAACAGACTCGCTGACACATGCATATATGTCAGAATGTGTCTGAGTGGATATTTATTTAAATATTTTTGCTTATGTATATATGGTTTTTATGTTGTTATCCTGTATAATCTGAACAAAGTTTTTATATATATTTTATAGCCTCTTACATTTACTCTCTGCTTATGTATACAATTTATAGTGAATACATCCACAGTCTCTGTGTACATGTATATAAATATTTATATCCTGTATAGCACTTCAGGGTAGATGCAAACTATATTTTGTTGCTTTGTACTTATGACAGTGTAATGACAATAAAGTTGAATTCTATTCTATCCTGAGCTAGCTCTATAGTTCTGCTGCTATAGGCTTAGGCTGCTGGAGGACATAGGGACCCCTTTTTCATCATTCTGGTGACGATTGATGAGCGAGGTGAGGATGGACAGAACCAGGAGGCGGATCTCTGGATCCTCCATCAGGGTGAAGGACAGCAGCACTGTCAGCAGGTCGCTGCTCTCATAACGTTCTGAAACCTGAGCAGAGAGGGACGTCTTCGTTACATCAAAGACCTTAAAACTCGCAATATTCCTTTTTGGGATTTTTTGAGTCACATTGTGTCACATAGCATAGATTTTCTCAAATATGATTACAGATTAGTTTTACTTTGTTAAAGAAGCCTGTCTACTTTTAAGGCTAGGCTTAAAACTTTCCTTTTTGATAAAGCTTCTA
>NW_015151158.1:177890-179222 GCF_000732505.1 Cyprinodon variegatus | reverse complement strand
GACCTGAGATGACATGATGTGAATTGGAGCTATAGAAATAAACTGAATAGAATGATTCTGTTCTATTGTTATATTCAATAGATAAATAGAGTCAATAATCAAAGTGAGCTTGTTTTTTTTTCCTCTTTTAACGTCGCTTGTATTGAAGTTTCTATTTATAAGCCGGCCGATCTTTAAAGTCATCATAATGAGGAAGAAGCTCGGAGTCTAATGAGTCGACCAGAGAGAGGAAGAACATGTGACCACTTCCTGACAACACGCAAACACTCAAAACCAGACTCACACACAATGAGTCGAAGTCAGTAAGTCGAAGTCGGGGATGTTTCAGGTGAGACATTTTCACTTTAAATTTAAACTCTGTGTCTGTTCCAACTGTTTTCATTCACCCTTACCTTTTAGATCTTTTTATACATGTGGAGTTATTTATAAATATATGTGTTTAAAGGGCTGTTTAGTCGACATGTTTTATGGTTTAATTAAATGCTTATAAAATGTAACCAAAAAAAAGACGCAAAAAGTTGATTTAAAACCTCATAAGTATATTTTCCTTTACACATTTCTTACTTGCAGAAGTTTTTAATTGTTCAAAACAAGTCAAAAGAAAATCTAAACATGTTGAAAACAAAATATTTTTTTTTTTTACAGGTTTTTAATTGAATTGTAGTTTCCGGTTTTTAAGAAAAACCTTCAAATTTTTGCAGAGAAGGAAGCGGAGTTGATCATTTAGGGTGTGAATACTTAGTGCTGTCCTGTTATCACACATTCACACTTAGTCATACAGACACATGCAGCTCTGTGTGGTCCGCACATCAGTTCTAATATAGATCTGCTCTGATAAAGCCTGCAAAACATGGACTGGAACGGGTTTTACTGTATTAGATGCTTTCCTTCACTGCATGGCGCCCTCTGGGATTCAGAAAAGCTGTAATATTTAATCCTTTGGCGGCGAATGTTTTAATTTATTTACCCTGTTTTAAAAATTGCAGGTTAAATGTCTTTTCTTTTCTGATAAAACTCATTACCTTCCGTTGCCCAAATTGGCGCTATGCTGAAAAAGACGTAATTAAATCAGATTACAGCTAATTATTGACGCGTATCTGTTCTTAGAGAAATGAAACGAGCGTCAGACGTCCTTATCTGAAGCCTCTTTATGTTTCCATATGAGCACTGGAAAAAATCTAAACCTAGATAAGTCATTTTTACTTAAGATCAGTGCATTTGTTCTTGAATTGAGGAGATAAAAGAGACATTTTGCCAATGGAACAAGATAATTTACACTAAAAATAAGAAAACACAATTGCGTTGTCTTATTTCTTATAAGACAATGCAATT
>NW_015151158.1:170707-175852 GCF_000732505.1 Cyprinodon variegatus | reverse complement strand
GAAGAAACCTCCAGCAGAACCAGGCTCAGTGTGAGCGGCCATCTGCTGAGGCCCACTGGGGTTCAAGGAGACAGAAGCAGAGATAGAAAAAGGAAAAAAAGGGTCCCTATGTCCTCCAGCAGACTAAGCCTATAGCAGCAGAACTATAGAGATAGATCAGGAATGAAAAAAATCCAAATCTAGATTAGTTATAAGTCAATAAGATATTTTTATTTTTGACATTTTTTATTTTATATCTAATTATCTTATTTTAGGAAAGTAAAAATACTAATTTACCTGCTGAAATGAAGGATAACTATGCTTAATTTAAGCAATATTTACTTATTTCTAGCTCATTTTTCCAGTGCGGACGGTTTTGCCTGAAATATTATTTTTTTCCTCCTTAGATTCTGAGGATTCCGTCTCTCCTGCTGCTCTTATAACCATGTTTCTATCCAGACGTATCCTCGGGACACGCAGCTCTGTGTGCGCATGAAAACATGTCCGACCTGTGGACGTTCCCGGCAGCGTCCCCTCCTTCCATCGTCCAGCAGTCCTCTCGCTCCCACTCGCTCCCCCCCTTCTCCACCTCCTTGTTCAGGAGCCATGGGAGCCCCTCTCCAGCCAAGGTTTCTATTTCTGCTGCATCCTATTAATATTTACTGCGGATTTTACTCTTTTAACCAGTTTTGAAACGTTTCTTTGCCAGGTGACCTCCCCTATATACTCCCCTCAGAATACCCCTCCTGTCATGTGCCAGGTTAGCTCCCCGAACCTCGGACTTCGGACCCAGGCCTCCTCCTTTCAGTTTCCTCAATCCCAGATTACCTCCACGCATCAGATTACATCCCCCCACCTTTCACCGCACATGGAAGTGTCCCCCTCCCAGCTGTTCTATCCGTCCCAGATAACCTCCCCTCACCTCCCCTCAGCCCCCGTCAGCTCCTCCTATCACCTTGGCTCTCCTCAGGTCGCCTCCCCTCACCTCCACCCCCAACCGCAGCACTTCCTGTACAACCAGAACCCCGATCCGGAGTTGGATTATGTCGACTGGGACAAATGCGAGGAGTCCTCGGATCTTTCCTGCTATCTCAACGGAAGCGGCTTCTCCTACCAGGTAAGAGTCCCCGCCGCCCTGAGCCAGCAGAACCAGCGCTGTTCCCTGACGGTTTGTTTCTTTTCTGATGGAAAACAGAACGGGTCGCCCTCCCCGCTGGATATCCACCTCCAGAACCAGTACGGCACCAGCGACCCCCCCTGCACGGATGAGGTGGAAAGAACAGCCAAAGCCTATAACACTCACAGCGTTCACGCCGGCGGCGTGTTTGAGCACAGCGACCCGGCAGGTCAAGCTCAGCACGCGTGGGACTCCATGTCACCAACCCTGTCCCAGGTGCATTGCCCCCCTTTGGGTTCCGGGGATCCCATGGGGAGATGGAGCTCGTCCCCCGCGGAGGACTTCCCCGCCAACCAGTTCTACCATGAAAGTTACCATGGAAACAACCCCCAGCAGCCGTTCTGTAGCCCAACCACACCAGGTCCGAGTCCCCATTACCCGCAAACGCCAACCGTCTCCAGTCCCAGTCCTCAGATGCATCCCAGGACGGACCGGACGGGTTGTCCCAAGCAAGCGTCCAAACAGCTGAGCAGAGACGCGTCCTCGGCTCTTTCTCTGAACGACCACGGCGCCTACTTCCCGTCGTCAGAGAAAGCTCCTCACCAGAGAACCCAACGCCACCTGCAGAGTCAAAGCCCGGCGGCTGAGGAGGCCACCGCCTGCCAACATGAAACCAGCTTCTCCGCTCAGGAAAGGGGGCCCCCCAGCAGCGGTTCTACCGGGCGGGGCTGCAAGGAGGAGGGAAGAGGAGGAAGAAGAGGGCCGAGGAAAGCGGCTGAGAGGCAAACGGACTGGAACTGGGTGGGCTACCGTTCTGTTTCATGTCATCCTGGAGGTAAAGGAGGGAAAATGGAGCAGATGCATTAAAATATATTTTATTATCCTGTTTTTTAGGTGAAACAGCTGCAGCCTTTAAGAACCACTGGAGTCCTGGACTCGAGGTACCCTGAATGTTTTCTGGTGCACCAATCATGCCATGAACGTTCCAGTAGGCCATAACTTCCTCCTGTGTGTCTTAAAGCAGGTGCCGGCTGCTGTGCACCGTGTGTAACCGCGACTTTAAGAGCCTTCCAGCTTTAAATGGTCACATGCGTTCCCACAGTGGCTTCAGATCCCCGACACGGATTAAAAAGGTCCCCCAGTTTTTCTTTTTTCCAACACAAGGGGTTGTAATTACAAGATTTAAACATATTTTAAGCATTAAAATAGGCTTCTATAGTTCTAACATAGATTCCAAAAGGTAATTGGTAAAAATGCAATTAACTTTAAGGAAAGCTCGCCCTCTAGTGGTGAAAATAAAGTACAGCAGCTTTAAAAGTTTTAGTTTCTCTGTCCCTGCTGTCTTCAGGATACGTCCCCTCCCACTCAAAGCCCCATGTCCCTCGTGATGCCCGTCTCTGTGCCTGTCCAAACCAGAGGACAGAAGAAAGGCTGCGTCTCCACTCCAGCCAGCGGGGGCGCTGTGCTCTACCGCAGCCTGATGCATGAGGAGGACGCTGCCCCCACAGGCCATAAGGCGGGGGAGAACGTTACCATGGCTAATTTATGTCACTACACCCCTCCTCCGATGCTATGCCCTGAGAGGGCGGGGTCAGGGCTGTACTGCTCCCTCACCACTGGGAGGCAGCAGAGAGCAGAGACGATTCAGCTGCACAGTGAGTCCTGAGAAAGACTGGGTGTTTATTTATTTTATTTTATTTTAATATTTATTTATTTTTTTTTTGTATTATTATTATTATTATTATTTTTCATTATTATTTTTTAAATTTTTAAAAAAAAAGACTGAAAGTTTATTTGTTTCTTTTATTTTTTAAAAAGACTGAACATTAATTATTTTTCATTTTATTTATTTTTCTATTTATTTTATTATTATTATTCTTTTGTTTTATTAATTTATTTCTTATTTAAAAAAAACGTTTATTTTTTTATTTTTTTATTTATTTATATACTTCTTAAATATTTTTGTATTATTATTATTATTTTTTATTTTAATTAAAAAAAAGACTGAAAGTTTATTTGGTTTTTTTTATTATTTTTTATTGTATTATTTAATTTTTCTATTTTAATAAAAAACACTGAACGTTTATTTATTTATTTGTTTTTTTATTAAATTTTTTATCTATATATTTTTAAAATATTTTTGTATTATTATTATTATTTTTTGTTTTATAATTTTTTTTATTTTAATAAAAAAGGCTGAAAGTTTATTTTTTATTTTAATTTTTTCATTATTTGTTATTGTATTATTTAACTTTTTTATATAAAAGAACAATGAACGTTTATTTATTTATTTGTTTTTTTTTTGTTTTATTATTACATTTTTTATTTTAATAAAAAAAAGAGTGAACGTTTAGACTGAGCGAGCGACATCTGAGGTTAACATGTGTCTCTGATTCTCAGATGAGTTAGCTGACCCTGTTTCCATGGTAACAGCCGATCCTCCACCTGAACTGCTAGCATCGGGAAACATCAAACCGTACGTATTCAAATACTAAAACATTTTATTCCGTGTGTCTGGTACCAACTGTCAGCTGTCAATCACAGGCGGATCAATTTTGGGAAGAACTTCCAGGCAGAGATTCCTCCGTTGCGGGACAGTAAGCATGCCCAAGGTGACTCCCACAATGCACTGTTGCTGTGGACGCCGTACGATGAGCTGGAGCATCCCGTCAATCAACAGAGAGGTAAATAAAAACTCTAAAAACTCTGACAGAAGCTGCATTTTTCTTTTTTGGCTTATGATTGAACAGTTTGGATATTCTGCTGTTTCAGTGGAGGCCCTGCTACTGCTGGCGCGCTCCAGTGTGGTGCCAGGAGCCCAGGCTAGTCCAGAGTTCGCCCTCCAGCTGCTCTCAGAGTGCAAGGGAGACTTCCTGGTAAAAACTCAAGTTTGTTAAAAGGGTTAAAAAACCTTATTTAATAAGAGTTTTATCCAAATAAGACATGCCATGTAGAAGATCATCATGCAATAAAGGAGAGATCAGCTGTAGGGGCCCTGCAGGGCCCCGTAGAGATGGAAGAGTCTAAACTTCTGTTAAATAGCAGAAAACAAGGAGCAACCAATAAAATAAGTTAAACTGGAGAAAGGAGGATAGACACACAAAAACAGACACTGAAATCCACAAAAAGATGCAAAAACAACCACAAAGAGATTAAAAAGAGACCAAAACAATAATAAAACAATAAGAGATGTTTGCACACAAAACTCTGCAGAAAGTAAAACAACACAAAGAGACCCAAACCGTCCAAAAATTAAGAAAAAATAAAAATAATATCTCATCAAGAAGACAAAAAAAGACCCAAACAGACATAAAGGGAAATAAAACAATGACAAAAGCACCGCAAAGGAACCAAAATAACCACAAACACATCAGAAAGTCCCAAAGAGAAGAAAAAAGAAAACCTTCACCAAGAGATAAAAAACAGCAGCAATATGTATATTTCTGTTTATTTTAACACCTAGTTGATGATTTTGATTTTTAAAATGAAAGTGAACTGAATAAAACCTCAGAGAGGAAAAGGGAGGGTAATGTTTTCTATTTAACCGCCACGTTTCACCAGTAAATGACAATAATAAGAGTGTGTTTGACTTCTGCTTTGATGGCGTCATTGTTTTATGTTCAAACATGGCCGACTGTTAAAAATCATCTGTTCTTCCTCTCAGCTGACGTTGGAGAAGCTGATGAATCCTGAAACCTCATCCAACCACACGGGTCAGTCTCTACCTGCTCATCACACTCACTCTCTCCGTAACGCATGAATGAGCTCAGAAATACGGCAAACAGATGTGTCACTAACATTAGCCGCGTGTTGAAGGTGTCTGGTGGAGCGCGGCCGAGAAGAAGCTGCTGGTTAAATCCCTGCAGATCCATCGCAAAGACTTCAGCAGCATCCAGAAGTCTGTAAGTGTGATGCTTCACCCGTCTGAGGACGCTGAGCTTTAACTGATGCTCCAGGTGGGAGATGTGGAGTCACCAAGTCATCTCCACGCTATGTGCTCTGAAACAAATTTCTGTTCTGAAGGAAATGTGGGGCCCTAGGCAAAGGCT
>NW_015151158.1:168518-169931 GCF_000732505.1 Cyprinodon variegatus | reverse complement strand
TGTGAGATCCCACAATACTTTTGCGAGATCCCACAATACTTTTGCGAGATCCCGCAATACTTTTGTGAGATCCCACAATACTTTTGCGAGATCCCGCAATACTTTTGCGAGATCCCACAATACTAATAAAAAGTTTATTTTTTCCCTCCATGTCCCTTTAGGAGCTCCGTACTGTTTGGACCTTTCTGAACATGTGCAGCAAATGGACTGATCCAATATGGTGGACACTGAAAGGGGGGGGCTGAGACACACTCATTATAAACATTTTGATGGCATTTTAGCGAAAGGATCTTTATCAAAAACATATTTAATGTGCACAAATAAGGAATAGTTGTATTAACCATACATGTAAACAGAGTTTTATGGTATAGGCAACTGCCTATTACTGCCTAATGGTAAATCCCCCCCCGCATGGAAAAGAGATGACTTTTCCACATCTTCCACCTCGGATAAATAACATCATGGAGTTCAACTGATTTTCACTTTAGGTGTTTGACCTGTTTGTCTGTTCAGGTTCGGTCCAAGTCCCTCTCCGAGTGTGTGGAATATTATTACCTGTGGAAGAAGAAGCTGAGTCTGGGTGTAAAGACCCCGACTGACCTGACCGTCAGTCTGCCTGGAGCAAATGTAAGAAACAGGATTTTTCTGGTTTACAGTCATTTAAAGGAATTGTTACTACATAAATATTCAAAGAATAAGCAATGCCAGCTCTATGGGTAGACATGGCTAAGCTAGCACAGTGCTGTTATAGACAATGGCTTCATACCAGTCAATGTTTTGTTGAACCAATACCAGCGTTGGTTCCTTGGTTCATCCCGCAACAATCCTGTGGGTTTGGTCTTTCTTTTTAAAAGCGCTCATGATTTGGATGGTCTTGAATCTGTCTCAGGTCAATACTCTTAGCGTTTTATGAAGACTTGGCCCAAGGACTTGGAACCAGGTTCAATACTGATTAGGAACTTGTTCATCTGTTCTTAGAACTTATCCCTGTTGATCCGGTCTTGGCACCCTACTTGTGACTTGGTAACTTTTTGTTGAAGCTGTGGATGAGCTAATTTTCCCCAAAAAGTAAAAAAAATTCAATCCCCTGGACTTTGTTTCTTAGTTTGAAGACGTTTCTCTTCCATCCAGGAAGCTTTTTCAATTCAAAGTGTCAGAAATAGCGTCCAGTATCCCAACAAAGCCTTGTTTTTGTTTAGAAAACATGCAAATAGAAACGGATGAACGGGTCCCCCCCTTTGGAATGGGGGTCGTTTGGCTTCTTTGTTAGCCTGCAATGCCCCATACCTGTCTATGTCTCTGAAAGGGGGGTCGTTAGAGGGAATTGTTGGCCTGGCTGAACAGGGGAGGTCTTCTGTAAAGGGTTATGATGACAGCAGCGATGATCGTCTGTGGAGAGGTTGTTTGGTTTCT
>NW_015151158.1:165918-167776 GCF_000732505.1 Cyprinodon variegatus | reverse complement strand
GTCTGCGTTTGGAACCTGGTTGCTTCTCTGTTGACCAGATGGTGACGTTTCCATTGGTCTTGTCTCCAGCGTCGGGGACCAAGCATGACCTCAACCTGGAGCGTGCTGACTTCTATTTTATTACACTGTCCTGCTGACCTAACTCTGAACCTGGTGGCTTCTCACAAGTCCCAACTTTGGTTAGTAAGACTTGTGTGGGAAATGTTACACCTCAGAGGTTCTTCAGGAAATGACGTTCCTCAGTTCTCTGTTTCCGAAATTTAAAAAGATCTTTAAAAAACCGACGTCCACTCAAACATTTGGAAGAACGTAGTCAGGCATGTTGCGTCGGTAAAACCGAGAAGTTTGAGTTCCCATAAAGTTGATTGGTGCAGCGTTTCAGGTCAGCGAACATAAATGAAACTCGAGGCTGAGCAAATGAAAACCACTGAAACCAAATTCCTGTTATCACTCCACATAGACTAGAGAGAGAAAACACACACAGCCGAACACACACAGGATGCCCACTTCCTGTCAGAGCTGTCAGGCTTTTCAACAAACTGTTACATGACATTTCAAGTAGCCAGCAACTTTCTGTATGTGTGGTCACACCTCAGTTGACTTTATTTCCATTACGCTCATTTAGGTTTCTCCAACAGCTGCTATCATCTGTTTCCATAAATGTTGAATTTATTGTCTTATTGTAGTTTAGGTTAACAAAGTAAAGAAAAACGTGTCAGAAAAATCTACAGAGGGGCCAAAAAGTATTAAGTCAGCCACTGATTGTGCAAATAATGAGACGGGTCTAATTTTCATCATAAGTACGCGTCTATGCCTGGTGCAGGTCTACAGTTTTCTTCCTGGTGTCATCGACTTCTCTTTGGTCTTGGTCATGGTTGAGTTTGAAGTTTGAGGCTGTGGAAAGGTGTCTTTTATACAGTTAATGGGTTTAAACAGGTGCCAGTAACACAGGTAACCAGTGGAGGAGGTTCAGATAGATAGTATGTACAAAAATAATACATCACAAGAGAAAAAATGTCCAGCATTTTGTTGTTTGTAGCATGAAATAAATCACTAAAATAGCAGACGACGCTAAATACCTCATTCGGTCGCAGTTATTTAGTCAGTAAAGGTGTGATTTTAGTTGTCATAGCAACTCTTAGTGGTTTTATTAATGCTCGCTGGTTTAATGTTAGATTTTATTGGATCTGATGCAGAGCCGCTGGAAGTTCATTATCTTTCAGAACGTTTTCCAGATGGGTCTGTGGTTTAATTAGTTTAAACCAGAGTCTAACCTTTTCTTTGAAGAGGGGATGACAGGATTGGGAGTGTTTCTGTGGTGGCTGGCGGTCAGTGTTGGAGTCCAGTGTGCGGTAATGGCGGTTCTGGATAGCAGGCTGTGCGGCGTTGCTGAGCCTGGACAGGGAAGGCGGTCCCTCGGGGGTCCAGGCACCGGGTCCTTTCTGCTTTCCAGGTGGGGAACGTTGCCCCCCCCAGATGTGGTTTTTACCCAGTTCGGCTCACGGCTCCGGGGCCGACGGGGTTCCAGCTGTGGGTCTCCGCCTGCGGTACTGACTGTTATCCATCGAGGTTCTTGTTGTTCTGGAGCTCGGACCATAATGATATGGAAATCCATCTGGAGCTGCAGCTATGCTAACCTGTGCAGCTAGCTAAGGTTCATTGTTTTATGGAATGAAATATTTAATAAAAAATAAAAAATCTTTTATTAAAGGTGTACAACAGAGAAACGAAGACGTTGATACTTTGGAATATTGAATCCAACTGATGCACTGGAAAAAATTGAAATCTAGATGAACCATTTTTTCTTGAAATAAGTGCATTTGGTTAGGGTTAGCTGTAGGAATAGGGTTGAGGAGGT
>NW_015151158.1:162245-165413 GCF_000732505.1 Cyprinodon variegatus | reverse complement strand
TTTCTTTTCTTTTTTGTCCCCCTTTATCTTCTTTTTCTGTCTTTTTTTCTGTTTTTTCTTTTATTCTTTTTTCTTTTCTTTTTTGTCCCCCTTTATCTTCTTTTTCTGTCTTTTTTTCTGTTTTTTCTTTTATTCTTTTTTCTTTTCTTTTTTGTCCCCCCTTTATCTTTTTTTTCTGTATTTTTTTGTCTTTTTGCTTTTCTTTTGTTTCTCTTTTTTATTTTCTTTTTCTGTCTTTTTTTTCCTTTTTTTCTGTTTTCAAAAAAAGCAAAAAAGAAATGAAAGTGTAATCTACCATCACATACCAACACTGCAAAAATGATCTAGAAATAAGTCAACATTTCTTAAATTAAATGTATTTACCCTTAATTTGAGTAGATAAATAAGATGATTTGCCAATGAAATAAGTATTTATACTCTTAAAATTAGATAATTAGATAATATACTCTTGAAATAAGACAAAGCAATTGTTTATTTCTTATTTTAAATGTTAATAGTCTTGTTCCATCGGCAAAGTGTCTCACTTATCTCCTCAATTCAAGAAAAAAATGCACTTATTTTAAGAAAAAAGAACTTATTGAGATTTTTTTCAGTGAATAAAACTGCTCTAGGAAACTCTCCTTTCTAATTAACTTTAGTTCCAGGTCTGTTAGACCCAGAACTGTTGCTGGTTTCTTGGTGAACAAATACTTATTTTCCACCATAATTTACAAATAAATACTTTTAAAAATCCTAAAATGTGATTTCCTGGATTTTTTTCCCCTAATTGTGTCTCTTATATTTGAAGTGTACCTATGATGGAAGTTACATTATCCTAATTAGGAGAACTTACACAATGAGTGGCTGACTGAATACTTTTTTGCTCCACTGTAAACATCAGTAGCAGGTTCTGAGTTCTTCTACCAGACATGAGTCGAACTTAATGAACTTTTTTATTTAGGGATAAGTTGGTATATTTACTCACCTGCTTTCTTGATCTTTTTCTTCCTTCAGGGTCAAAAAGTATTGAAATCCCAGAAAGCCTCATGAAGCCAGAGACCGTAAAGCTCTTGGGATACACACTACTTAACGACAAAGACCCACACATGGACCTAAACGGAAAACTGCGGAAAAAACATTTCCTTCCGGGTTTGTTGGTTAAATGTAGTTTAGCTTAGCTGATTGAAAACGTTTTTAAATAACCACATCTGTATTTATTCCCAGCTGTCCCCCAGAACCTCAGATGATCTGCTGTGTTTATAAACTGTTCAAATATGCAGTTATTTTGGTATGGTTTTATTTCTATAGACTGTAAAAGCTGATATTGGTGATATATTCCTACATTGTCTATTTTCTCTCATGAGGATTTAATAAAAAAGCCACATGTGGAAAAGCAGGACTCTTGTTTCAGACTTTTTTTCAGAGACTTCAGGTTGGGTTCATATTTTCCTCCCTAATCTTCTCAGTCTGTCCTTGGATTATTCTGCAGGGGCCTGAGGGTAAGAATAGCTGTTCTCCTTCTTGCCTGAGTAAAAAATGAAAAATCAGAGGTACTGGCTTGTTCATACTGTCAGACTGGGACTGGTAATCTGTGATAGTGGGCATCTGCCCGGTGGGTCGGTCCTAAGGTCAGCGTTCGAGGGCGGGCCCTCCTTCAATCATAGCGGCTCCAACATTTACTCTCCGTCCGAAGGTCCTACCTGTGACAGTAAATACCTGAAGGAGCTGAAGCACTAATCCAACGTTAACTCCCTAAATGATGTGACGGTTGGCATATGGTGTCATTTTATATTTATTTTAAACTGTAAAATCCAAACAAAATTATAATAAAACTAAAATGCTTTCTTTAAACCAAACTACGAAGTTCTTCTTATATTTGGTGAATTTATGTTTGAATATTTTGCTAAAAGATGTTGCGGGAAATGTTAGCCTTTAGCTAACATTTCCCGTCTTCCGTGCATTGTTTTCAGGTTGGGATGTTTTTAAGATGGCCGTCTGTGGGTAAAAAATGTTCTTTAGATTTATGACCTGAGAGATCAGTCGACGTTTTGGTGTAAAATGTACGACTCAACCTGAGAAGAAAAGCCAAGAAGCTTGAGAGGATGTCTGTCATGTTGGGCTTCAGGTGCCTAACCCACATGAAGAAACACTCAGAGACTGGGGAAAAAGTTCAAAGACTTATTGAAGTAAGAGGACAATCACTAAACAGATCCAGGACTGGTCACGACTGGGTTCACTGCAGAGGGGGACAGAGGAGTTAGTGGATGTCCAGGTAATTTGCAGGATGAAAGTATGCAGGTCTGTACCTGTTCAGGAGTTAGAGCAGAGCGGCAGAGGGGGGGAACCAGGAGGGTCCAGAGGCTGTTTGAGTTTCCCTTCCAGTTTCTTCAGAGAGTGGGCAGGCAGGTCTTAGACAGGGATTAATCTCCAGGGTTCTTCAGAGAACAGACAGAGAAACTCTTCTGGGTTTCAGGCAGGTTCAATCTAGGAAGCAGAGAAGAGAAAACAGTTCAGGTTTTCAGGTAGTCAGAGATTCAGGCAGGCAGGTTGGCTCAGGCTTGCTAACCATAACTGGCAAACACTCTGGCACTGGAGAGAAGTCCTCTGCCTCCTTATATACTGATCCCCTGATGAGCAGATGAGCGACAGGTGGTAGCAGGTGAGCACAAGCCCTCAGGAAGGGATCCTTGGCGCCCTCTGGTGGGCAAACCTCCTGATCCCAACAATGTCAGCATCCACAGATTACAGTTTACAGATTAAAGGGGGGCCAGCGGGGCTGGGGGGGGAGGGTGGGGTCTACTCTGTTCCCAATGAATGTTCATTAAAGTCACCATAGGAACCACATTTGGAGGAAAAGGGAGAAGCCTGTAAGTCTATACCTACTGCTGATGCTTCAGTCATGTACATAAAAGTACTTAATTACTTACTTTTTGGTGTTTTTTGAAGCGTATCTTAAGTTATTTCTCTGCGTATCGATTATAGGTATATTGGTCTGACAGAACAGCGGCTGTAAAAAGCGAAAAGCTTTACGAAAAGGAGATAAAACTTGATCACAGACGGGTTTCTAGATGGAGAGAGAGAATCAACCATACATGTAAAAGTCTGATGTTGGAACCGTTAAAAACAACAAATACAAAAAAAATAAAGACGGTCTGAGATCAGGTCAATATTTCATTGGTTAAAGGAATA
>NW_015151158.1:159545-161160 GCF_000732505.1 Cyprinodon variegatus | reverse complement strand
ACACTGATCATTTATTGAACAGGATGGAATCATTTCAGATTTAAAGAACTTTCAGAAGTTTGAGGAAAGGTTGATAAAAACAGAAAGGGTTTAATTTTAATCTCCAGAAATGAAAACCTCGACCGTTAAGAACGGTTTCCATTTCACTTCTCCTTTAAAGTAAAGTTTCAGATCAGATAAAGTTTCTATCTCAGTGGAAGTTTATTAAAAGCTGCACAGAGAGGAGCCCCAGACTCCCCACATTCCTCCTTAATCTGATGCTCCTGCCTTCAGTCAAAGCTGTGTGCGCAGGGAGATCCAGGCTGCTAATAAAGTCTGACTCCTCCTCGTTTCAAAGGTCCTCCAGCCTGAAAGCAGGAGCAACATAAACAAGAGGAGTAAGGCATGGGAGCAGAGGAGCAGGGAGACGCTGGAGCTCCCCTGGAAGGGAAGAAAGCTCAGAAAACCTCCAAAGACGTTTACTTCTGCGTCCTCCCTGATAAATACGAACCCCTGATAGAGGAGTCAGAGGAGGCGGAGGAGGAGAGGAGGAGGAGGAAGGAGGAGAAGAAGGTAAAGAGGAAGAAGAGGTGCAAGAAGTGCAGGAAGGTGAGTCCTAAACTCTTCTGTCCTCCTTCTGTTTCTTTATTTTGGACGAAATGTGTAAAATGCTGAGATCTAAAACATCTAGATCAAAAACCTTCAGTAGGTTCATCCAATCTATGCTGTGAAATCAGCAGATTCCAGCTGTTAAAGATTGACTCAGCGATCCGGTCCTGACCTTTGACCCCGTCCCTCTGAGCAGATATGGTGGCAGTAACGGCGTTCCAACACACAGATAAAAACTGGCTCCACCAATCAGAGGAGATAATGAACACTGAGAATGTTCAGATCTAGAGGTTAAAGTCTAGATGGAGTCGGTCTCAGTGGGACAGAAAGATGATTCTAGAACGGCTCCTCAGGTCCACTGGAATCCCCGCAGCCAGTGGTCGATGCTTCCTCATTTTACCTCCACGTCTCCTTGTCCTCCTTCCTCTTTCCAGAGGATTTACTAAAATATCATCAGTATCTGATGGCGGATCAGATGATGTCATCGCTAGTCTCTGGTTTCCATGGAGCTCTCCAGGAGCCTCTGAATGTTCTCCAGGAGCCTTTGAATGTTCTCTCTGTGGTAAAGCCTGCTAATGCATTGTAAAGGAACCATCTCCACTAACCTCTTTCTTCCTGCTGTGTGACGCAGAACATCTGCAAAGCGCTGCGTTTCAGCTGGCGCTGCCTGCTGGCCGGCCTGCAGAGCATGGCGTCCTCCTACTCCACGCCGCTGTCCGCCGTGCCCACCGTGATGATGGAGATGAGGCGACCCGACAGCACCGTGGTCTGATGGACACGGAGCCGGAGACAGAGGGACACCTGGACCTCCTCCTGGTTCCTATGGACTGTAGACACCTGGACCTCCTCCCTGATGGTTCCTATAGACTGTAGACACCTGGACCTCCTCCCTGATGGTTCCTATAGACTGTAGACACCTGGACCTCCTCCCTGATGGTTCCTATGGACTGTAGACACCTGGACCTCCTCCCTGATGGTTCCTATAGACTGTAGACACCTGGACCTCCTCCTGGTTCCTATAGACTGT
>NW_015151158.1:154744-155987 GCF_000732505.1 Cyprinodon variegatus | reverse complement strand
GTGACATTTATGGTTATTTAGGGTGTTTTAAGAGAAAATAAGGGGTTGTCCCCCCCTCCCCCCAAGTAAATTTTCACTCTGACTACCCTCCAGCAGTCTAAGGTTATAGCAGCATAACTTTAGAGTCATTCAGTCATTTTATGTACATTATGGCAAGTTTCTCTGTTGCTTTTGATCTTTTTAGTGTGTTTAAAGTTCATTACCACCCTGTGGTTGAACTGCTGGAACCAGCGGGTCTCAACAGTCAGATCTGGATATTGTTGCATGAGATTTGGACTTGGACAGCCTTTGTCCTCTGAACACCAGAGGACGTTTTCAGTCCCCCTGGACCAGATGATGTTCAGTTCAGACCTTTCTGTTTGGGTTCTTTACTAATTCTGCTGGTTAGAGTTGTTTAATTCATCAGGAGTCACCTGGTCTTAGATTGTTTTTCATTTGCAACCATTGTTGAATTGTTCTAATTATTCTAATTAACCTGGAGCATTAAAATGATTCTTGCAGAAATGATTCAATCCCTTAAATCAGCTTTAATTACAGAAAGAAGATGCGTTTCTCCATGAACAGGCCTTAGTTAACAGGATGCAGGCCCTCTTTTCAGCCACTAGGGGGCAATCTTAAACTTTTAGAGACTTAAAGTTTTTTCTCACTGTTTATTTTGTTGGGTTATGAGCAGATTTTACAGCATTTGAAACTTTGTGCTACATTTTTAACGTTTAACAAACTTAATGATGTCCACCTTTATACCTTTAAAAATCTTAAGAAAAGAAATTAATGAGTGATTCAAACATTTTTAAGGTTTTAAGGTCACCTATAGTCACATGACAAATGCTTTTTCATTCTTTATGTCTAAACTACTTCCAATGATTTAAGGAGAGCCATAGATATAAACAGATAGATGTTGTGCATCTCTTCTGATTATTCCAAACAGAAGAGGTTTGAAAAGTGTTTTTGGCTTTTAGGGGTTCCTGGATTAGCTCCAATGGGTCAGAGATTCTTATGACAAGTTTAAGGGTCCGGAGATGGTAGGAAGCATCATGAATGCTGAGTTTCCAGCCAGCTGGCTTCAGCTTATCTAACGTCAAAGATCTATGGATTATCTATTTGTTCATGAACCAGAGAGAACTGAGGAAGAAAACATCGTTTAAGGAGAAGAACCCTGAGACACACTGAGCCTGGTTCTGCTGGAGGTTTCTTCCTGTTCAAAGGGAGTTTTTCCTCTCCACTGTCGCTACAAGCATGCTTA
>NW_015151158.1:149457-152844 GCF_000732505.1 Cyprinodon variegatus | reverse complement strand
GAATTGGAGCTATAGAAATAGACTGAATAGAACTGAATGTGTTGAACTGTGAGGCCTCGTTACCAAAGTGTTTAATTTGTCCTTTTAAGACCCCTAAACCTCAACCCTGACCCCGGAGTCCTTCCATTGTCCCTAACTGTGCAGGAAAAACATCTGAGCTGCTGATCTCCTGCAGCAGGAAGATCAGATATTTATCTGCAGAACAAGCGAGGGGCTTTGTCTGCTTCACCGCCAGCGGCCGTCGGCTCGGATCCTGAAGGAGGTCAGATTCAGTAAAACACAAATCTGTGTATTGATAGCATGAAGGTTTTAGCAGCGTGGTCTGATCTGGCAGGGGAATAAAAACAGGAAAGGTTTAATTTTAGCCTCCAGATAAAGCTCAGAGACAGGAGAATGTATTGATCCATTTTTAGAGGCTGATGTTGGCCTGGCCTGCAAGCGGGACGTGTTCGGCTCGTGACCGATGGAGCTCTGCAGCTCTCTGGGGGAATAAATAAGGCGTGGAGTCAATCACTGGGAGGCTGGGATGGATTTATGGAGCTGTGATGGTTTAAACTGGACATGTCTGGGCGTCTGTGGAGCCTGAATCTTTGTAAACACATAGTTTACCACGGCCTGGGGTCACCGCTGCGCTGAATGTGTTTAACGCCTGTTATTATAAAGGCTCAGAGGTTTATGATCGTCTGCATGCGGAGCCAAAAACATCAGCCGCTTTGTTTCTGCTTCATCCTTACGCGAATATTAACCCTTTATTGGAGTCCCCCGCCGTCCCTCACTGAGGTCTAGAAGCACAAGATCTATCCATCCATTCAGCATAGATGCTGCACTGGAAAAAAATCGAAATCTAGATGAGTCATTTTTTTCTTAAATAAAGTGCATTTGTTGTTAGATTGAGGAGATAAAAGAGACATTTTGCAAATAGAATAAGACAATTTACACTTAAAATAAGAAAATACAATTGCATTGTCTTATTTCAAGTGAATTTTATCTAATTATCTTATTTTAAGAGTAAAAATACTCATTTAATTGGCAAACTATCTCATTTATCTCCTCAAATTAAAGGTAAATACACTTAATTTAAGAACATTTTTACTTATTTCTTGATCGTTTTTCCAGTGTTGGCATTTGACCAATTAGCTGAGCCCTTAATTAAGTTGGAAAAAAAAAGTTAGACTGGAAAAAAGTCCAAATCTAGACTAATGTGGATTTAGACTTTTTGCAGTGTCTCCTTGAACCCAACTCTGGAAAAAATCTAAATCTATAAGTCTTTTATTCTTAAAATAAGTGCATTTTTTCTTAGATTGAGGAGGTAAAAGAGACATTTTGCAAATAGAATGAGAGAATTTACACTTAAAATAAGAAAATACAATTGCATTGTCTTATTTCAAGTGCATTTTATCTAATTATCTTATTTCAAGAGTAAAAATCCTCATTCCATTGTAAACTACCTAATGTATCTACTCAAATTAAGGGTAAATACGCTTAATTTAAAAACATTTTTACTTATTTCTTGATTGTTTTTCCAGTGTTGGCATTTGACCAATTAGATCAGCCCTTAATTAAGTTGGAAAAAAAAAAGTTAGACTGGAAAAAAATCCAAATCTAGACTAATGTAGATTTAGACTTTTTGCAGTGTCTCCTTGAACCCAACTCTGGAATAAATCTAAATCTACATAAGTCTTTTTTTTTTTTTTTTTTATTTAAATAAGTGCATTTTTTCTTAGATTGAGGAGGTACACTGGAAAAAATGATCTAGAAATAAGTAAAAATGATCTAGAAATAAGTAAAAATTTCCCAAATTAAGTGTATTCACCCTTAATTTCAGTAGGTAAATAGTTTGTAGTATAGATAGTATAGATAGTAGATAGTTTGCCAATGTAATGAGTATTTTTACTCTTAAAATGAGAAACTTAGATAAAATGCACTTGAAATAAGACAATGCAATTGTGTTTTCTTATTTTAAGTGTAATTTGCCTTGTTCCGTTGGCAAAATGTCTCTTTTAGCTCCTCAATCCAAGAACAAATGCACTTATTTTAAGAAAAAATTACCTATCTGGATTTTGACTTTTTCCAGTGTAAAGGAGACATTTTGCAAATAGAATAAGAGAATTTACACTTAAAATAAGAAAACACAATTGCATTGTCTTATTTCAAGTGCATTTGATCTAATTATCTTATTTCAAGAGTAAAAACACTCATTCCATTGGCAAACACCTCATTTATCTACTCAAATTAAGGTTAAATACACTTAATTCAAGACATTTTTACCTATTTATAGATCATTTTTTCAGTGTAGGTAAAAAAAAATGTAATTAAAAAGTTAAAAAGTAAAGTTCAAAAGTGAATACACCTAGTTTACAATTATATTTAGGTTTATAAACTAAAAATCTAAGTGTCAGTATCAGTATTAATGCCTCTAAGGTTATTCGAACCAAAATAAAATGTGTTTTTTTCTCTCTGAGTGTTTTTCATGTATTTATTTTAGAAGCACTTTTGTTTTTTTTCTTAATATATTCGGCCAAGTTCTTTTTGTTATATTGACATTCATTTTTACCATCAAAACATCCATATTTTTATGTTATAAAGGTAATAAGATCTTATCCTGGATTCCAATAAAACTATTGGCTGATATTTGGATTTTCAAAGTATTTGGCTGAGTTCCCTATAAAGGGTTAATTAAGTCAACACCTGAAATCCCCTTCAGAGAGTCAAAGCCAGAGATGTATGGAGGCGAATGAGGCTGCTGTCACGTTAGCGGTGGAGAAGTCAGGCTGCGATGATTGAGATGAGCGAGAGCGTTCCGTTCTGCCAGCTTCCCTGCAAACATTCCCGCCGTCAACAAAACATTCCTATGACAACAGGAACAACACACAGACGCACTCACGGAAGAAGATTCCTCTCCATGTTCAATGGAGAGCTGAGATTCATAGCAGGTGGTGTGGATCAGGAGGCTGCAGGTGTGGACCAGAACCTCCCCAATCAGCCCACCCATGACTGAACAAGAGCTTAACCCTAACACCAGACTTTAACTTTTTAACTTTTCAAAATAATTTACAGCACACTGGAAAAAAATCCAAATCTACATAAATCATTTTTTCTTAAAATTAGTGCATTTGGTCTTACATTATGAAGGTAAAAGACATATTTTACCAAAGGAACAAGACAAGTTACATTTAAAATAAGTAAACCTATTTTCATTGTCTTATTTCAATTTTTAAGAGTAAAAATATTCATTCTATTGGCAAACTATCTCATTCATTTACTCAAATTAAGGGTAATTTTTACTTGTTTCTAGATAATTTGTCCAGTGAACAGACCAGATGAAGCTACTATGAGAAAAAGCAGAGAGAGCAGAACGTTAGAGATTGAACTAATAGATTCTGCAGA
>NW_015151158.1:145907-147227 GCF_000732505.1 Cyprinodon variegatus | reverse complement strand
AAGCAGAATGATGAAAAAGGGGTCCCTATGTCCTCCAGCAGTCTAAGCCTATAGCAGCAGAACTATACAATGGAAAAAAATCGAAATCTAGATAATCTTTTCCTAAAATTAGTGCATTTGTTCTTGGATTGAGGCGATAAATAGACATTTTGCAAATGGAACAAGACAATTTAAACTTAAATTAAGAAAAAATATCTATTATCTTATTTTAAGTGTAAAAATACTAATTCCATTGGCTCATTTACCTACTAAAATTAAGGGTAACTACTTTTTACTTTACTTTACTTTAAATTTTTACTTATTTCTAGATAGTTTTTCCAGTGTATAATTGGTTAAATGAGACATCATTCAAACTTTCTCTTCCTACATTGCAAAAACGATCTAGAAAGAAGTAAAAAATGTCTTAAATAAAGTGTATTAACCCTCAATTTGAGCGGGTAAATAAGTATTTTTCCTCTTACAATAAGATATTTAGATAAAATGCACTTGAAATAAGACAATGTAGTTGTTTTTTTTATTTTAAATGTAAATTGTCTTGTTCCATTGGCAAAATGTCTCTTTTACGTCCTCATTCCAAGAACAAATGCGCTTATTTTAAGAGAAAATAACTTATCTAGATTTGGATTTTTTTCCAGTGTAAAGAAAAAGTTAATTCAGGGTTATTTTTTTTGTCTCAGCATTCAGGGTTTTTTGGTTGCATGCAAACCATCTCAGCAGGTGGAGGGCTTTGCATGCATCTGGCACTCTACAATGAGCTGTAATTAGCAGCGAAGGGAAGGTTGTCTTGTTTTATCTGATAGCAGCCTCCAGGGCGCATTTTAATCGGACTGAAACGCAACATAATCACCGAAATGTTTGAATGTCTTTCATGCATTTCTTGGAAAAAACGTGGAAAGCATCAAAAAGAAACAGAATGTGATGTCCAGATGGAACCTCCTCCCAGGTTTGAGCCCACCCACTCCACAGGGAATCCGTTTCTCACTGCAAACCGAACGTCATGGCTAAAAGATGCAAACCGAACATCATCCAAACAAAACAGAAACAGGATCCTGATGTTCCAGAAACCAGACGTTCTCCACAGACGGGATCAGGTTCCAGTTTGGACCGACCAGCCTGATGATGCAACAGACACTAGACTCCCTGGGATCCTGATAAACGTAGAAAGTTTGTTTCCAAGGAGAATTCTCAGCCGGCTAATTCATCTGAATTTATATGGCTGGATCCCGGCGGCCTGCTGACCGTGCCTTCTTTCTCTGTATTCGTAACGTTACAAAAATAAAGACGTATTTTAACTCTTCCATGAATCCCTTTCTTCCCTAA
>NW_015151158.1:142435-143813 GCF_000732505.1 Cyprinodon variegatus | reverse complement strand
TTTGGCGCTAGGAGCTTTTTAGAAATCAAAGTGCTAGAGGGGTCTGAAAAGTGGCTAAATATAGCGACTAAAGCGCTAAGTTGGCATTCTTTGTTTTCTAATGGTTTGCAATAAAAGTTGTGTGTTTAGATTTCTAGTTGTCGATTTTCTTCCACTGCATTGGCAGATTATCTTATATACCTGCTCAAATTAATGGTAAATACATTTAATCTAAGACATTTTAGTCATTTTAGATCATTTCTGCAGTGTGCTGGGCTCCCCTGTCAGGATTCGGTTGTGTTGTGAGGACCCAAATGCAGAGGCTGGGAGGCAGAGGTGGGTTTCTTGATGATTTAATGAAGTGTTTTTTAAACAACTGAGGTGGGAATCCGAAAATAAAAAAAAAATAAATCCAAAAGAAAAAAGTTAAACCAACCAGAAAAACATGGAGACATCAGGGGGGAAGACTTTAACGGGGAGGAAGACTCAAAGAGACGGAGTCGGAGGAAGTTTGATGAGGAACCAGCACTGATAAACTGCATAAGGAGTTTATTTATGGGAGACTGAAACAAAGAGAGGACTAAGGAGCAGATAGGGAGCAGGTGTGAAACAGTGCAGAACGAGAAAGGTGCTAGGGAAAAAGGAGAACACTAGAGGGCAGCAGAGGGCAACAAATAAAAACCTGAAAACTGAAAAATAACCAGAGAAGACAACAAAAACAAGAATTAAACCACTAAAACTAGAAAACATGGAGCAAAGTTAAACTGAAATCTGAAAAGAAAACATAACAGAACCAGAACTCTGACACCCTGCGCTACTATTTCAAGAAACCATCAGTTTGATCTCAAATCTGGGATTTTTTGGTGAATATTGGCTCCTACACTGGAAAAAATTTAAATCAAGATAAGTCATTTGTTCTTGAATTGAGGAGACAAAAGTGACATTTTGCCAATGGAACAAAACAATTTACATTTAAAATAAGAAAAAATCAATTGTATTGTCTTATTTCAAGTGCATTTCTATCTAATTATCTTATTCTAAGAGTAAAAATACTATTTCATTTACCTACTCAGGAGTAAATTCCCTTAATTTAAGACATTTTTTGCTTATTTCTAGATCATTTTTCCAGTGTAAGGAAGTTTTAAGGATAACTGCACTGCAAAAAAACATCTAGAAATAAGTAAAATGTTTCTTAAATCAAGAGTATTTACCTTTAATTTTAGCAGGTAATAAGATGATCTGCCAATGGAATGAATGTTTTTACACTTAAAATACAATAATTAAATAATATGCACTTAGAATAAGACAATGCAATTGTTTTTTTTTAATATTAAATGCAATTTGTCTTGTTCCACTGGCAAAATGTTTCTTTCCTCCTCAGTTCAAGAAAAAATGCCAT
>NW_015151158.1:138156-139723 GCF_000732505.1 Cyprinodon variegatus | reverse complement strand
GAACAAAGTTAAACTGAAAACTCAAAAGAAAACATAACAGAACCAGAACTCTGACACCCTGCGCTACTATTTCAAGAAACCATCAGTTTGATCTCAAATCTGGGATTTTTTGGTGAATATTGGCTCCTACACTGGAAAAAATTAAAATCAAGATAAGTCATTTGTTCTTGAATTGAGGAGATAAAAGAGACATTTTGCCCATGGAGCAAAACAATTTACATTTAAAACAAGAAAAAAACAATTGCATTGTCTTATTTCAAGTGCATATCTAATTATTTTATTCTAAAAGTAAAAATACTCATTCTATTGGCAAACTATCTCATTTACCTACTCAAGAGTAAATTCCCTTAATTTAAAACATTTTTTGCTTATTTCTAGATCATTTTTCCAGTGTAAGGAAGTTTTAAGGATAACTGCACTGCAAAAAAACATCGCGAAATTAGTAAAATGTTTCTTAAATCAAGAGTATTTACCTTTAATTTTAGCAGGTAATAAGATGATTTGCCAATGGAATGAATGTTTTTACACTTAAAATACAATAATTAAATAATATGCACTTAGAATAAGACAATGCAATTGTTTTTTTTTAATATTAAATGCAATTTGTCTTGTTCCACTGGCAAAATGTTTCTTTCCTCCTCAGTTCAAGAAAAAATGCCATTAATTTAAGCAAAAATGACTCATTTAGATTCCATTTTTCCAGTGTGAGACATTTGCTAATCCTAAGAAACTTTTCCCTCAATTTATTGCCATTTCTGATTGTAATCCCACGACTCAGCTCTAAAGTCATCAATCTTCTTCTGTGAGGAGGAACACCTCCCATCTACTCTGGAGAGTCGACCGTTATTTAAAAAATGTCCATAATGGCATGAAATGAGCCCCACTGGGAGGCCGTCCGGGGCTGGGAGTGCAGAGAGCGCTGCAGGTCTGGATATGAACAAAGCGGCTGTGAGAAAAGTCTACTGTAGTGACCTGCATGAATAAACAACATCCAGCCTCAGATGCAGGCAAACCCTCCCTGTATAAATAACATTAATATTCCTGCGTGACCCTGTGGCGTCCCCCACTCGCATTCCTGCTGTATCCGGATCACCTTTCTCCTGCAGAACCTGCCGATGTGTTTACATGGAAAGTCTGACAGCGACGCATCAAGCCGAGCTGACTGAGGTCAGATCTGATAGAGCAGATGAACAAATAAGGGTGGAACAAGCCGCTATTCACCACGGCAGGATGTGCTGAGCGCTTTCTAAGCTTCGACTGCTCCTAATGACTGTTTAATGGACTGTTTTTGTGCTAACCTGTTGTGTCATGGTGGTGCTTAAAGTGGTTTCCTGCAGAACCGCGAGGCGGTTCGAACACATTGTTTTAACCATCCGTTTATTTGAACAGATACCAACGGATCTGGAGGATGCATCGGCGTTTTCCAAGCGCTCCATCAGGGCTTTGAATGCATCGTTACTGGAAAGTAAAACATTGATAATGGTACCTTTAGTTACAGACGGTGTAAATATTCACGCCCCTGAATCCTGTTAGAAACACAAACTATTTCAGACAGATTTATGTCTAC
>NW_015151158.1:131837-137198 GCF_000732505.1 Cyprinodon variegatus | reverse complement strand
TATCAAAGTAACAGTCTGGGACTCTCTATACTCTTTATACTAAATATTTAGTTTCTTAAATAAATATTTAGCTCCAAATTAAATCTTTATTTAACAAACTAAATATTTAGCTAGCACCAAGCTATTTAGCCAATTCCCTCCAAGGGAGTTCCCTAATTCCCTTGCCAAAAAGCGGAAATGAGCTAACAAAATAAAAGCCTGGGACTCTCTATACTCTTCAAACTAAATATTTAGTTTCTTAAATAAATATTTAGCTCCAAATTATCTTAATCTTTTAATCTTTATTTAACAACGTAAATATTTGGCTAGCACCAAGCTATTTAGCCAATATGCTAATTCCCTTGCCAAAAAGCGGAAATGAGCTAACAAAATAAAAGCCTGGGACTCTCTATACTCTTTATGCTAAATATTTAGTTTGTTAAATAAATATTTAGTTTGGAGATAAATATTTATCTTACAAACTTAATATTTAATCCACAAACTAAATATTTAGTTTTTTAAATAAATATTTAGCTCCAAATTAAATCTTTATTTTACAAACTAAATATTTAGCTAGCACCAAGCTATTTAGCCAATAAATATTTTATTTGGAGCTAAATATTTAATTTTAGGGATTTACTTTTAATACTCGGCTCTTTTTATGTACATAGATAATTTATCCAGTGAGAACACAGGATAATAAATCCTTTATTCTCAGTTTAGTTTAGAACAATATTAATGTATTTTATTTGACATTTTACAGCATAGTATGATGGAAAAGACGGGGAAAATGTATGAAAATGTTGTTTTTGTGTTGCTTTTTTCATGAATAAATGTGGCGATGGTTTCCTCCTCCCGCCTCATGAATGCCTCCTTAGACCCGATCCTGATCCGGTCTCCATATCAGTTTACTCCTTTGTGTTTAGTTCCTTGAATTTATTCATGTTCTCTGCTTTTTCTGCCTTGTTTTTCGTTCTCTTGATTTTTTCTCCTGGTTAGTGATTTCTTTGTTTAGTTTGGTGATCGCTAGTCTCCCTCCTTCAGCTTCCTTTCTCCATCAGCTGTTCCACATCTCCTCTAATTAGCTTATCTTATGATCTGCCCGGTCTTCTAATTATCACTCATCTCATCCAGCTGCGTCTGTTCCTTTTTATTTGGTTCAGCCCAGCTATCAGGGCCAGATTATTGTTTGCTGTCTGTTTTTTTTATGCCTGTTAGTTTCTCAGTTCATTTAGTTTATTCCATGGTTAGCGTCCTGGTTCCTGGCAGCTAGCGGATTGAGAGGGCTTTTGTGTTCATCTTGTCTCCTGATCATTTCCTGGTCCTTCTCCGTTTAGCCCTCAGGGGTTTGGCTCAGAAAGCAGAGAAGGTCAGTTTTAATTCCTGTAATCCTGGCTGCTAGGAGGAGACCAGTTTAAAGTTCTGCAGTTTTCCTGGTACCATGCCTTGTCTATGTTCCTTTCTACTACTGGATTCTGCCTGTCTGCATCTGTACGTGTCCGTCTGGGCGCGCTTCTGGACTCGTCTGACTCCGAATCTGCCGGAACGCTCTGAGGATGTTTGCTCTGTTCCTGTTTGGGTCGGAACCTCGGATCGAGCGGAGGTTTTCTGAATTCCTGAACTGTTCCAGCCTGCTCTGTCTTCCCCGGACCTGGATCAGCTTCCTGTAAGTTCTCAGGTGCTGCAGCATCAGGGACGCTCCGGGTGATGCACGCCGTGTCTGGCTGTCAGCCCATCGGCTGGATCGCACCTTTCTAAGGAGATGGACTAAACTGTGAAACCAGGTAATTGACTCACTGAGATTGTATCTCCTGTCAGATGATCGTGGTCACTTACCTGTGTTTCTTCCCCAGAGAGTCAGTGATTAGGCGGGGACCCCCCCCCCCTCCTGCAGTCGCACTTCCACAGTTCTTTCTGTTCGTTTCTGTTTGTTTTAATAAACGTTTTGAACTTTCCTACTGACTGTCTCACCTTGAATACTGGGTCAATCTGTCCCGCAGGTTCCTTTGTCATTTTTCACCCTGCCTCATTCTTAAGCTCCTGATTTTTCCATCATTAGTTGCACCTTCTTGTGTTACACTGTCAGATTATCTGTCTGATCTCCATGCCCTGTTTATCCCATTTAAGACTTGCTGGATTTCTGTTTTGCTGTTAGAAATCCTTCATTGTTCTCATCTCTAGTTCATGTCTGCATCTTGGTCAGAACTCAGAACCATTTCAGAAGCTAAAGATTAGCGGAGCTACCTCGTAGAAAAACCAGAGACGACCTGAAACCGGTGTGGAGGTTCACCTTCCAGCAGAGCCATCATACAGCAAGAGGTCCAATAGGGAGGCTAATTAAGTGTTAGAATGGCCTAGTCAAAGTTCAGACCTTAATCTGGACCCTAAATAGAAGTTTTAAAAGTTTCAGTCTGTAATTTTACAAAGGGAACAGGGGCACATTTACCATTAGGCAATACTAGACAGCGAACTCTGCTCTCCAGAGCGAGTAGATTGGTAAAGGCCGGCATGCACTGTATGATTTTTGATTTTTTTTTTTCCCTCTTCGGACCAATTCTCCAGTTGTGTGAGAATTTTTCAATCGGGCCAACTTTCAGCCTGATGGTGCATGGTGTAGCTGTATAGGGGTAACGAGGGGCAATCAGCCACTAACGAAAACCCCCCCATCAGGAATCGTAAAGTCGGGAGAAAACCAAACATATTTGAAATTCAGTCGGCGGTTGTAAGGTGGTCGTGGGCAAACAAGGATTCTTCTTCTTCTTCCTCTCAGAGGAAAACCCAGATTCTAAATGTTAAATGGAGTTCTTTCTGTCAAACTGACAGACCGTAGCAGCCATGTTTGCTCAGCCATGTCTTTGTCCAAATACGTCTTTATTCTCATAATTTTACCACTTTATTCTAATAATGTTACGCATTTATTCTCGTAGTGTTTTATGTGTTGTCTTCTCCATTCAGAGGGCCCCCTGTCTGTCGTTGCCTAGGGCCCCACATTTCCTAAATCCGCCCCTGAGATCAAAGCATAATTAAGTGTTAGAATGGCCTAGTCAAAGTTTGGACCTTTAAGGTTTCAGTCTGTAGATGTGCATAAAGTAAGCATCATTTTTCTCTCTCTCCACTGAGAGGGAGTGCTGCACCGCTTCTAACAACCTCTGCTGTCACTCCAGGTCGCCTACCCTGCACAATTATTTTAATGCTCCCGCCTCCTCCTCCTCCTCTTCCTCATTTCCGTGATCTGTTGGAGTGGAGTTGCGCGTGGAGAGCAGATCAAACGGAGGAGTATTTCCACAGAGGGGGGGTTGATCCGGAACCTTCTGATCAATAACCGATCAGCAGCAGTTAGGGGCCCATCAGGGCGGGTCAGGAGGTCAGAGGCATGAGCCGGACCGGATATTTACCAGCTGCAGCGTGCACAACCGGCTCATGATGATGATGATGATGATGATAAATCTGTCTGATCCATTTCATGCGCTCCGACAGCCCCACGCTGCTCGAAGATGACGCGGGGACTGGATGCACGGCACGCGGGCTGGATCCAGACTAACCTGGGATAAAAAGTTCAACAGACCCGACAGTTCTTAAAGTTTGGGTCCCAAGAGACGGCAGAGAGTCCGGGATTCAGAGAGCGGAGCGCCGGGGAGAGGAGGCGCACCGAGCCGCGCAAAGAGCTTCAGAGGAGAGGTAACTGATCAGGACGCAGAGAAAACATCAAGTCTGTAGATTCTGCAAGGTTGGAAACGTTTTGCTACAGAAGTTAGAGAGGAACTTCAGACAGAGGGAGGATTAGGGCCACTGGAAACATAAAATAAACTGATTTATGAATATTATTTCACTTTCTTATGGGGAAAAAAGTTGGAATTCTGATTTTAATTTCAGAATTCTGACTTTTAAACTCAGAAATCTGACTTTTAAAAAAAAAAAGAATTCTGACTTTAATCTCTGAATTCTGACATTTAATCTAAAAAAATCTAATTTTTTTTCAAAGAATTCTGACTTTTAATCTCAGAATTCTGACTTTTAATCTCAGAAATCTAACTTTTTTTAAAAAAGAATTCTGACTTTAATCTAAAAAATCTAATTTTTTTCAAAGAATTCTGACTTTTAATCTCAGAAATCTAACTTTTTTTTTTTAAAGAATTCTGACTTTAATCTCAGAATTCTGACTTTTAATCTCTGAATTCTGACTTTTAATCTAAGAAATCTGACCTTAATCTCAGAATTCTGACTTTTAATCTCAGAAATCTGACCTTAATCTCAGAATTCTGACTTTTAATCTCAAAAATCTAACTTTTTTTCTCAGAATTCAGACTTTAAATTCAGAATTCTGACTTTTTTCTCAGAATTCAGACTTTAAACCCAAAATTCCGACTTTTTCCTCAAAATTCTGACTGAATTCTGTCAGCTAACAAACATGTTAGCATCCAGCCGTAGCCATGTCTGTTTTAGAGACTAGCTCTCTTGTTTTAATCACCTTCTGCTCTTCCATTAATGAAAGAGCATCAGCAGTGACCCTCAGGGACGGAAAAGTTGCCTAATTGGGTCATTTTCCACCAATGTGTTCCTGTTTCTCCCAAACAAATGAAGCTGAGGGCTCCACAACTGCCTTCATGGGGCCCATTAAGATCCACAATTCTCGGATTAAAGTCAGAATTCTGAGAATTATTTCCCATATTAAACTGAAATAAAATAAAAAAAACAGTTAACTTTTATTTGTTCAGTAGCTCTAATCCTTTTCCCTGATTCCATGTTTTCCTGAGCAGCCAGATGTCAGACATAACTTTTAAAAAAGGAGTTTTCTCTTGGGTCCCTGCAGGTCCTCAGTGATGCTGCTGCCGCGGCCCTCTGTCCTGTCCGCGCTCCTCCTCCTCTTCATCCTCCTGCATACCCCGGGAAGCTGCCAAGCTGCATCCCGGCACAGAGGCCCCGGGCCCCGGGCGGAGGGGCGCAGGAACCGCCACAGTTTGGCGCAGCTGATCGGTCGGTCCCAGAGGGGCCCGGTGGGGCCGAGCGGGCGCGAACCAACCAGTCCGAAAAGACCGAACCGGTCCAACCACGGTGAGGGCCGACACCATGACCCCCCCTGAGTATTACTGGGTGTTTGGTTTCCCCCATCAGAGATCCGCTAATGAATGAGTGCTGCTATAAACCGACTCTAATCTAAATTCATTCAGCTGTTTCCCCAGAAGGCTTCTCAGATTTAACAACCTTTTTAGAGCCTTGACCTTTAAAGCTGCAAACAGTCTTTGGTTTCATCTTCTAATATTAGTTGATTAAAACTTTAAAAATGATGCGTTAAAAAGCCAGTTTGGAACTTTATATCAGTCCTAAACAGAAAATAATCTCTTCATCATGGATAAGGAGTTATATGTATGTTTTAAAATGATT
>NW_015151158.1:121309-129507 GCF_000732505.1 Cyprinodon variegatus | reverse complement strand
ACTAACCAATGACCAGCCAAGGACCAGCCAAGGATCAGCCAAGGACCAGCCAAGGATCAGCCAATGACCAGCCAAGGACAAGCCAAGGACTAGCCAAGGACTAGCCAATGACCAGCCAAGGACCAGCCAAGGATCAGCCAAGGACTAGCCAATGACCAGCCAAGGACTAGCCAAGGACTAGCCAATGACCAGCCAATGACTAGCCAATGACCAGCCAATGACTAACCAAGGACCAGCCAATGACCAGCCAAGGACCAGCCAAGGACTAATCAAGGAAAGTGGGGGAATTTTGAACGGCTATTACTGTAAATACATGAGTTGAAATAGTTTTTGATTCCTTTCTTTAAAGGAACATTGATGTAAATTGTGCAGCAGCTTATGTAAGTGGCGTTATTTCTGAGACTGGAAGCAGCTCTTCTGTTCTCTGATCAGTTCAATCAGCCTTTCAAAGCTGAAGACTGGAGCAACTTTAAGACGAGTCAAACTTCCAGCTCCTTTCGTTTCATTGGGAACCACTTTAGTTGCAAATCTTCACATTATTTTGTTTTTTTGTATTTATTAGTTCCAAAACAGCATGACTTCATTTAATTACAATTATATTATATAAGGTTATATGTTAATTATATCTGTTCGACAGTTTGAGATAAAGGCTTAAATTCACGCTGGGTCAGAAGTATACATATAAGCTTGTGACAACCTAAAAACTGTAAACTGTTTTAGTCCAGTTAGAGGCAGCTACGAATCCCCCCCCGACCAACGGACACCCGCAGTACAGAGGCCTGCTTAGACGTGGTTAGACGGTGCAGTGGTAGAGCGCATGACCCATGTCGCAGGTTTGAGTCCTGTTTTCCTATCTGCTAACTTTTAAAATAGCAAAAATAAAGTCCACTAGAGCCTAAAATAACATAAAATAAAATAAAATACCAGCAGTAGCCACATTTCTGACATGTAGCACATTTTATACAAATGAGGCTAATTCTTTGCAGAATTTCTTAAATCTAAAAATATACAGAAGTAGTTTTTTCCTCTGATAAAGTAGATTTAAATGATTTTAGTGAAGCATATCCTTTTATTAAAAATATAAAGTTGAACAGAATACCAAATGATGTATATGGGGATACTTAGACCACCTTGGATGAATGTGTGAAGCTGATGATGTTCCGGCATGTGATGGCTGCTGTCTCTGTCCAGGGTGCTGAATGTTAGTCACTCCTCGGTTTCCCCTGTTAACCTTTCTGTCTCATGGGTTGTATGATCGCCTCATGATGATGTTTGTCTTGGAGTCCTGAATGTGGAGACCGCAGCCTGACCCCCGGACTCCTGAGACCTTTGGGTTTAACAATGCCTCACAGGGCAACCAGTGATGCCGCCTCGTCTGTAGACAGCCGTTCTGTTGTACCACCAGCCTCCTGCGCCGCCAGCATGGCTGCATCACGAGGTTGATCCTCTGGAAGTTTTCTTTCAGTTTGAATGTTTTTTCCCGCACCACATTTTCCTTAAACTTTAAAAAATGAGCCTGGTGTTGATCTGGAACATCTCTGTGGGGCTCCTACTCTATGCTACAGTGGGGGGGCTTAGATGTCTTTCTACAGTTTTTAGGCCACTAAGCCTTCAGCTAAAACTTCTAGCATCCAAGATAATGAACTCTAACTTCAGTGTGAATAAAAAACTCCTGCTACTACCTAAATAATTTAGCGCAGAGGCCTTTAATCGGGGGGTCTGCAGTGGGCTGTACTGCTATTAATACCATTGATACTAACCTCCCAGATCTCCAAAGGGGACATTGAAGAGGGGCTTCCTGCTCCATCTCCTCACCAATGTTCAGTTCCTGGATTTAAAGACGTAGCAGACCCCTAGTTTAGTAGAACCCTGAACAGAAAGTCCAGATTAGATCTGGGCAGATTCAGGAGGGTCCGGTTTATCTAAGCTTCAGGAGGATGTTCGCTCTTCAGAACCACAGAGACCTTCTAACTGTTTTAGCTCTGACCTAAAGGTCTAAGGAAGGACAGTTTGGATTCGGTTCTGCAGCACATTCCAGCCTGTTAAGCAGCAACAGTTACTACTGTAACTACTTTTAATCACCATCACTGGAAAAGTCGCTGCAGCGAATCTGTCGTTTAAATATGGAAACAACCGTTGTAACAAACTGCAGCGCTGGTGAATGTGAAGCTGCTTTTTTCTCCACTCAGTGGAAATTTCCCTCAATTAATTCGCTGTAAAATTCATTATTGGATCGTGTCATGAAATTAAATCTTTTCCTGTGTGTTTTAAAATGTTAAGGCTGCTGTTCGCAGAGCTGTGGTGCTGAAAAAAAGGCAACCTGCTGCTGCTCTCTTGTTATTTAAGTTATGGATTAAGAATATTTCTGACTTAAAGTCATGTTATAGGTGATTTATTGATTAAAATCTTACATTAACAAAGAAGGTCATTTCATTTTCTCCACATAACGACCATACATGCCGTTTGTGCTCAGTGCTGTTGCAGCTTCATCTCTCCTTTTGGATCTGCTAAACTGAGCTCAGCGGAAGCAACATCAAATCTTATCTTTGATCTGTGTCTGTTTTCAGAAGCTCACCTCATTGATCCGAAGCACAAGGAAAAGTTCATCATACATCTAACAGGTATGAACCTCATCACAGCTCGGTTATACGTCACGGCCTTTGACATTATGTGCTAAAACAGCACACTTCAATCCACCAATCAATTAATTTCTTTATTTACAACTTACAATTTTTTCTTCTGTGCCCTTCTGCCATAACATCCAGGGGGGACCGAATCCAAAATAACACTTATTATTGTTTTGAGAGCAGGCTGCACAGGAATTTTCCGACAGCCATCGAGTATTTTCTTGCTGGCTCTATTTGGCGAATGCAATATTCCAAATTTGTTGAGCTTTTCCGCCATATTTAATGTACGGCGTCTCATCTTTGAGTTCGACCATTGAGCGAGCCTGCGTTCAATCTCACCCAGAATACGACTCAGCTCACCGTCCTGCCCGTTCACAGACTTTGTGAGCTCATCAACCAATGCCAGCAGCCTGATCATCGCCCCAATTCCCGCCGACATCCTCTGTAATTGTAGATACATCAGGTATATCCTCCAAATCCAAACAGGAGAAATCTGAGTATCATTAATCCAAACATCTTCCACATCCTCTTCTGACAACATTTTAAAAACACACCATCCTCCAAGCCTTCCAGGACTCCATGGTGTATCCCACCAAGTATGTCCCGGTAGGACGGGACGGGTCCCCTTTTCCCCCGTTTCCAGTTGAGAAAAGTTGATCAATTGCATTGAGAGACCAGCTGACCAGATCCATTGTTGGAATCCTGGGTGATACGAAGAGAGAGCTCAGAAAAGACAAGACACAGCAAAGCAGGGACAGATCAGGGAGTTACAGAGCAGCAGGAAAATGGAACCGCCTCCTTCAAAAGTCAGAACAGAAGGATCGGACGAGATAAACACTGTAGCGAAATTTAAAGCTGAATCATTTTCTTTTTAATAGCTGAATGTAAACCACATTCTATTTGTCAGTTAGTGGTCAGCTGACCCCTGTTGTCCAATCAGACGTTTGTGTCTTCAGTCCATTTCTATCACTGACTCCTTTTTCAGTTACTAGAGCAGGAAGTTCTTTACTGTTAATGTGGGAAACCTAGAACCAATATAACCAACTGCAACATATTCTCGTCATCAGTTCGTATGAAATCATACGGAAAGTTATGCACAGTATTTCGTATGTTTTGGATATTTTTCCTCGAAAAAACATATCAGTGCGCATGCGCAGACAGACGAAAAAAGCAGATCCGCGGACGGACGTAAAACTGGGAAAAACAGTCCAATATTTACTTCTTCATGTCTCTAAATACGTTTCTTCCTGTTTTGTATCTTAGGGTCAGGGTTAATTGTATGTTAAATTCTATGTTATTGAATGGTGCGTATATCTTGTCTCGAGGCAAGACGTAAAAATACGACGAAATAAGACGAAAAAAACGTCTAAAACGTACGAAATTACGGTGCATAATTTTTCGTACGATTTCATACGAACTCATAATGAGAATACACTGACCAGTGATAATCCTGTTTCTGTTACTAAACCTAAATATTTTTCTTTCAGTGAAGTTGGTTCAATATTCTAACATAACCTTCTTCTTAGTTATTTCTTGTATCTAAATACAATAATTTACTTTTAATGTCCAAACTTTGGTGTTTTAGTCCATTAAGTAATAAATCATCACTTGAGTCTAATGCCAACAATTATTAATAATAATCCTGACCAAAAAATTATTTCCTAACCAAGTGGAATATTTCTTATACCTTCTTAAAACAACCAAAAGTATCAATTACCAGAATAATCAATGTTTTTCTATTGCTTAGCCTAATGTTCAACACTTTTAATTAAACATCATCAATATCTCTAAAGGCTGAAACTTGTTAATGAACTAACTTTCAAACAGGTCCTAAAGTTAGTTTTTTAATGCTGAAAAATCAACAGGTAAATATTAAAAGCAATTAACATCCATTAAAGGCCTAAAAAAAATAAATCATAGAAATTTCCTGTAGAATCATTTTAATCAGTCGCCTAAAGTCTGAAAGGTTTAGTCCGTGAGGCAGACACCCTGTCTACTTTTAAGGCTAGGCTTAAAACTTTCCTTTTTGATAAAGCTTCTAGTTAGAGTGGCTCAGGTTATCCTGATCTATCTCTATAGTTCTGCTGCTATAGGCTTAGACTGCTGGAGGACATAGGGACCCCTTTTTCCTTTTTCTATGTCTGCTTCTGTCTGTTTGAATCAATCTGACTGGATGATCTGGTGAACTGGAAAGTGACCTGAGATGACATGATGTGAATTGGCGCCATAGAAATAAACTAAATAGAAATGTGTAGCAGGATTGTAGAAAACCAGATTGTTGTGGTTTACAGTCACAGTGTTTAAAGGATTTATGGCTTCCGCAGGAAGCAAAGCTTGACTGATGGGAGCCTTTTCATGCCCTCAGGTCCTCTCTACTTCAAGCCACAGTGCCGGAAGCTGTTCCACCGCCTGTACAACACCACCAGGGACTGCACTGTACCCGCCTGTGAGTAACAACACTGCCCCGAGTTAAAAGTTCACTCCTTCTGTCCTAATAATGACGTCTAAAGCTGCAGGATATTCAATCCATCTGCGTTTGTTTAACAAAGATATCCAGACTTTTCTAAGACAGCTGCGTCTCAATTTATGTAGAAATCCAACTTATTTTAAGCCCCATACTAAGGTTAAGCAATGTTAATAGTTTAGGCCTGGAATGTTAGAAAATCACAGCAGATAACCTGATCTCTCCTTTCCAGAAACCCTGAACCATTAAACCACTTATGTTTCAAGCACCATTCATAATGTCCCCGTTCTGCAAAAGATTACATCTACCATTCAGACTAAATCTTGGCTGCTTGCTAAGTATTTGCTAGTGAGTAATGCAACTGCAGGATTTGAAGATAAGGAACAAGATAAGGCATGCTCTAACAAACAGTCACACCGTGGTACACAGCCGCCATTCTTATGGTTTCAAATCATGCATGGAGTTTGATGTTTGTCTTGGACCGAGAGGCGGGCAGATGAAGATATGCGTTCAACGTTTGCTCTCAGATGTGCACATCTCTCGGAGAGGACGGCATTAGCATTTACGCCTCACATCCTGCTGATAGGCTGCAGTTTAAATGCTTGTTTCCAGAAATGCTTCACCTGTTAAATTAGCAGGTTTTTCCATCTAGAAACGCAGAAACTAGATGCTTTACTGAAGGTTCCATAGTTCATCCTGCAGCTCCTTCATCTGCTTTGCTCCCACTTTACAATGACCGTCCCATTGGCTAATAAATAGTTTATATGTTGGTTATAAATCATTTTTTCAAATACTTTGTAGTAAGTTTTTACTATGCATGAATTAAAGGGCGACAATAGACTGAAAATAGACCTATTTCTATGCAAATACTGACCTTAATCTGTTCAGGTGTGTATTTAATGCACAATAAACTCCTATAATTGAGTTTTTAAGTGTTTATAGATTCAATAATAACATATTTATATATGCTATTATTTATTAATGTTAATAATTATAAGATTATATATATATAAAGTAATCAACAATTATAATAATAATAATCATTTATTTATTAATATAAATAATAATGCATTTAATAATTCATATATAATAAATTATAATATGAATAAAATATTTTTATAAGTGTAATAAAATAGATAAATATTATGTAATTTATATAAATAAATATAATAATAATAAATTATTATTATTGATTTATTATAATTATTTATATATTTTATTTAATGAATAATAATTAAATATAATATCATATAATTATTTATTAGAATTATTTTATATTATATTAATTATGAAAGCAGTGCTAAGATTTTTATATTTTGGCCTTTAATCCAAACATGGAGTCCTAAATATGGCGACGATTAAATACATATATTCCAAATTTTTCCAAAATGTGTTTAATGTTACATGAAAAAGAAAACAATCTACATCTAAACTTTGAGACATATATTCAATAGAAACCGCAATCACCATGTCTCCCATTAAGTCCAACAAAGCAACACAAATGAGGCTCAGTTAAAACACAACAAATTGCATCTAATGACTGAAACTTGATTTGTTTTTTATTCTGTACATTTCTGGATTTTTCTGCATCATTGAAAAGATGATTCTAACTCTGAGCAGCAGATGGCCGCTCACACTGAGCCTGGTTCTGCTGGAGGTTTCTTCCTGTTCAAAGGGAGTTTTTCCTCTCCACTGTCGCTACAAGCATGCTTAGTGTGAGGGATTGCTGAAGAGTCAATGAGTCGATGCAATCAGCTGGTTTTCCTTAGATAGAAAACTTTGAATCAATCTGACTGGATGATCTGGTGAACTGGAAAGTGACCTGAGATGACATGATGTGAATTGGAGCTATAGAAATACACTGAATAGAATTAAATAAATGATCTAAGGTGCTAAAGCAACAGATATTCCACATGCGATGCTCGTCGTGTTTTTGGAATGCATTAAATATTTGACCAAACCTAAAATTGCACAACTGTGCAGCTAAACTGGTCTCTCTCTCTAAGGTGAAAGTTACAGGAGCTGGGAAGGTTCAAACTTGTCCAGCTGTTGTTTACACAACGGCGACGGTTTATTGGCTGATGCCTGTCAGACAACAGCAGCGGGAAACTGTTTACCTAACTCCAGCTTTCTTAACCTCACCACAAGCTGCTGTTGTCATTGTGCATCAGCCGATGGGACTTAATGTGGCGTGCAGATAATGTCTAAACAGAAGAGAGCTGACAGTGCGGCCTGATTTACAGCCTAACCAGGGATTTACGCTCCTTTCGTTCAGTCATGTGGATCCCGCATATCGTCTATGTGCTGCTGAGGCCACTTCTTTTTCTAAAGTTGTGATTTTTGCAAGAGAAAATATTTCTAAAGAATATTTTCTTGTTTGTTTTGAGGAATTTGCACAGACACATATAATCCGTGCAATATTTACTCTTCTGGAATACAATGCATACCCCAACTTTTTAGCATGTAATTAATCATGTAAAAATATAAAACTTTGGCACACCTGCAGACCCAATGTAGGCAAGGATGGTAACCCTGGAGGAACTGCTGAGATCCACAGCTCAGATGCCAGAACCGGACCTCAGGATCTGTCTCCATAAATCCCACCTTTAGAGGAGAGAAAAGAAGCAGCCATTGTTGACTAAAGATGGATGGATGCAGTTAGAGAGCTCAGACTGAGGTGGAAGTTCTCCTTCAGACTGATTTCTTGGAACGGCCTAGTCAAAGTCCAGACCTCAATCCACCTCTGCTCTGCAGCAATCTGACTTGGATTGAGAATTTACTGCAGCAAAAGCAGGATTTTATAAAGCATTGACTGAATGCATGCCACTCTGTTTAGATTCTCTTTCTGCAGGTGTGTGCAGGTTAACTAAATCAAATTATTTCCGACTTCAATGTTTAACATTAAATGTAAAAACAGTCTCATTGAAATTGCCGCTTTTTGAAAACTGAATTTTAAACACAGGGAATCTTTATTTGCCTGCAAAAAAAAAATGTATTCGCCTGTTCAAAACTTGCCTGCTAATCCAACTGTTTTTAATATTGTTTTTTTGTTTCTGCATTTTTTATTCTTTCCTACTTGCTTTGATTCTGTTTTATCTTCCTGTATT
>NW_015151158.1:114615-120908 GCF_000732505.1 Cyprinodon variegatus | reverse complement strand
CATCTAGAAATAAGTCAAAATTCCTTAAATCAAGTGCATCTACCCTTAATTTGAGTATTTAAATGAGATAGTTTGCCAATGGAATGAGTATTTTTACTCTTAAAATAATGTTTACATAAAATGCACCTGAAATAAGACAATGCAATTGTGATTTCTTATTTTAAGCGTAAATCATCTTGTTCCGTTGGCAAAGTGTCTCTTTTACCTCCTCAATCCAAGAACAAATGCATTTATTTCAAGAAAAAATGACTCATCTAGATTTCGATTTTTTCCAGTGTGCAAAAAAATCTGCAGCAAAAGATTTGACTGCAAATGTGTTGACCTTTTGTTGAACTTACAACAAAAGGTCAATCTGCACTTGAGCTAATTTCATTGGCTGGAAACTTCTCGAATGCATGGAGTGTAGATTGCTAAGGCTTGACTTCACCAAAAGATCAACACATTTGCAGCAGATTTTTTTTGCAAGTGAATTTTTTGCTTGTGATTTTTTTGCTGGTGAATTTTCTTCCTGGTGATTTATTTTATTTTATTTTTTTTTATTTATGTATTTTCATGAGTTAAACAGACAAGACAAAAAAGAGAGAAAATAAATAAATAAATAAAATAAAATACAGCAAAACAGTAAACAAGTACAACAAAAACAAAAAAACAAGACAAAACAGTGTCAGCAAACTGAAGAACTGATAAGAGAATAATTATATTATTATTATATTAATAAAGCATATTAAAGCACGAGGCAGAGTCAGAGGACAACAAATCATTCTGCAGACATTGTATCAAGCGGATCAACGTAAAACATGGGATATCAATAAAAAGAAGAGTGCAATAAATGATGACAGTACTGAGATAATAATAAATGATTAAAAAAAGAATAAAAAAAAAAAAGAAAAGAGGTCCAGAAAAGAGTAATTTTAACCAATTATTTTGAATATGTCTATTAAAAGGACGCCACACATCTAGGAATTTATCATGATTGGCTGACAAAGAGTATCGAATTTCTTCGAGATAGATACAGGACGCCATATCATTGAGCCATTTTTTAAAGCATGCGGTATAGAGGATTTCCATTCCCTCAGAATAACCCGTTTTGCAAACACCAAACCAAACATTAGAGCCTGCTGCAGAGACATGGGAAGAGTAACGGAGAATTTAGAGCAACCCAGAATTATCCCAGGTGATTTTTTTTTGCAGGCAAATTTATTTGCAGTTCACTTCTCTTGCAGTTCAAGTTTTTTGGAGTTCAATTTCTTGCAGCTGAATTTTTTGCAGGCAAATTTTTACCAAATAAAAATACAGTTTAAGGAATTCGATGTGTAAAGAAATTCAGTATTTACAATTCGGTGCTAAAAGAATCTGTGTTTCAAATCCGGGGTAGAAAAACGGGCTGATTCCAATGCGGCTGTTTTTTGTCCATATAAATGCCTTTATGAAAGACTAAACAAAAGTAATAACTGGGGCTTTGTCGTCAGGTTGTTTATCAAGTGAGCGCATCGCTCCCGGCGGACTGCATTGTCTCTGGCTACGTTAGGCTAGGTACACCGAGGTCCTCATGATGCTGATGCTGCAGGTCCTGTCTCCTTTTAGAAACTGCTTTTTAGCCACAATTAAAAGCCCGCCTTGTTGTGTTCCTTCTGTTGCAGTCTATAAAAGATGTGCTCATCTGCTGACTCGACTGGCCAAAAGCCCTCGCTGTGCCGAGAGATAAACAGACACGAGACGGTAAGACTGAGCCGCGTCCCTCATGTTCACGCAGTCCAGAATACATCCAGAAGTTCTCCAGACTCCCAGAGGAGGAGCTCTGCTGTAGATTAGCTCACTGCCAGATGCAGAGAGCCTAGATCTCAGAGAGGGCGGAGCCAGAATTGCATCAGTTTAATGCATAAAGGAGGAAATTAATCTGAATGGTGGAGCTTTGGGAATAAGGCTTAAGGTGAAGAAAAGTATTCTTTTTTTACACCTGTAAAGTTTGGTTTGTGTCCAGCGTTGCCAACCACAGACCAACCCAAACACAGGATTAAAATCCTTATCTGACCTGTTTGCCGTGCTGCAGGCAAACCTCCAATTCAGAGGAGACCACAAGACCACAGAAGAAGAAGATCTTCTGCACAATGTCGACTTTGTCAGGCATGCAGAAAAACGCCCGGGAGACTGACTGTTGGAGGTCAGCAGAAAACCTACTCTGCAGCAAAATCTGCAAACAGCAAGAACATTGAGTTTGTTCCAAAACAAAGCGGACCCAAACACTTCAACCGAACCAAATCTCATCCTCCAGCACAGCAACATTAGTCACAAGAGAATATCAGAAGATTGTTGCTTTGATAGCAGGAGGAGGAAACTCTGCTTTAAACTTCATCAGCATCTAGTTTGGCTGATCGGATGTCTCTCCTTAACCTATTTATTCATTAAGATTTAAACAAAGTAGAACAAACATTTAAAAGATATTTGTCAGTCAGGCTCTAATGTAATTACTGATTTTCTTTATGTCATTCAGTCGATAATTGACGGGGAAAAACGTATCAGTTTATCTTAATTTGCTGTAAACATGTCATGCTGTAGTCATGGTTACTCCTGAAATGGAAATTTAAATAGAACTTCGTTAGTATTGTTTGTTGGGATAAAGCTGACAATAGTCAGTAAAGTTCCAGTTGAAGCAATCCTCAGATGTTGATCCTTTTATTGAGCTAAAAACAGACTTTAAAACCCATCAGAGGGGGAAGGGACTCCACTTTAGACCAAACCTGTCGGGGAAAGAATAATCTCTGACCTCTGACCTCATGCATGTGTCATCAGGTCTCTATAGAGTTATAGGACACCAGACCTCAACCAGTAAAGATGTAGATCTATGGATGAATAGACACACTTGTCCTATTTCTGGAATCTGTCTTTACTGAAGTCACGGTCTGTTGCTGATTGGTTGAGGGTTTAATTGGTTCTCTTCATCTTCTCTGTGTTTCCTCTACAGCCGTTGGACAGGAAGTGGGAGCAGAGAACCCGCTTCACGCCCACTAACGACCAGCAGTAGATGACAGAAGCTTGATTTCACTCTTCAACCAAAGAACTGTTCAGCCCTTTGGAAACTTCTAGCTACGTTTGGACGAACTCTGACTGATGCAAGGACCTCCCTCAGAGACTCCTGTGGTCTCCCACAGCTGTGTCCTAAGCCAGGCCTGCAGAGTCCTGCAGGTTTTAGGGGTTTTAGGGTCTATAACACTTGATTGAGATGATCTCAGCTGAGCGAAGGCTGTTAATCAAGCATCCATGGGGGGTTTTAAGCTGTGCTAAAGCAGGAGAACATCTAAAATATGCAGGACCAGGAGGAGGACCAGCTTTGGACGTCTCTGGTCCAGCAGATCTAACTCTGCCTTTTTTCTTCGCTCACCTTGGACCCGCTAAGACTACCTGATTCTGGCAGTGTTTATGTTCACCTTAATGACTATGAATGACTGTTGACTCTTCTACAGCGCCGCTGCTCTCTATGGCAACAGGGAAGCAGTTCTTCAATTGATCCACTAATGGTTTTAGTGGTTTCTGTTTGCATTGTCTGTTCTGGAAGCAAACCTGGGACATTTTGATCAGTGTTTGATTCCTTCAGGATGTTTGAGCAGAGTTTCTGCTCCTGTCCAGAGCTGCAGGACAGACGGATCCTGAATGTCTTCAATGGTCCATTAGCCGGTAACTGTAAAGCTGTTCCCCTTTATATTTATATTGTTAAAACTGCCTCCCTCTGTGCAATATGTAGATACTGAAAGAGGAATAAAGGCCCACATTTGATACATATTTGCTTTGAAGTCTGATTGATAACGAGCTAGAAAAAATCGGACAGGTTTTACGTCATCCTGAGGGCCGGTTTAACCGGGGAATCACCGTGATGGTATTTTTCTGGTGGAGCAGCGTCGTTATAGGATTCTCCTTCTGTGGCGTCAAAGAGATTCCTTCCAGTTTAATGTGGATAGACAAACTGGTTTGAGATGGAATTATAATTTAGCTGCTGGAATCTTATTTTTCAAGTTTGGTGAAGGTGTCGGTTGATTTTTAATTCTGGATTATTTTGAAATCAGATATGTCAGTTTAAAATATGTTTTTTGGTTTCTACAAAATGAATTGGCTTGAAAATGCAGAGCGATGATGAGATAAAGTATTCAGGTGAGGTTGCAGACTCTCATTGGTTTCTAAATGTGTCTGATCACATGATTACAGACAGATTTAGGAACAAAAACTGATTAATGAATAAAAAAATCACCTGGAAATCAACCAGGAGGAGCTGCTGCTAAATTTAGTAAATATGAAAATTGAGATCGGACTAATTTATAATGTGTTTTTTTAGGTCGGGTCTCATATGACAGTGAAAATGATCAACTTTTGGTGTTTTTTATCGTTTCTTCCTTAAAGCAGCTGGGCTTTACGTTGCCATGGTGCCTCACTTCCCTTATAACTCATGACATTCATGTTTATTTGCTGTGCAGTGAAGTTATTTAAGGTCATTTTTAATAGTTCAAAGGCAGTAAGCCTCTGTGGTCAGTTCATGGTTATTATGGGGTTTTCCATTCTTCACTGTAATTCTCTGGTTGTTTTATTTAGAGGGTTAGACACTCTCTTGATGACCCCCCCCAACCCAGTCCGACGACCAGAGCAGTTGGTTGGAGGATCAAAGGCATTGCACGGACCGGCGCACGTTTGTTGGTATCTCTCAGATCCATAGCCAAACCAGTTTGTAGAACTTGGAGAATTAGGGTTAGCTTTTAGAGTAATGGCTAGGTTTTAGGGTTAGGGCAAGGCTTAAAATTAGGTTTAGGGTAAGTGTCAGGGTAAGGGATCAGCTAAGTGTAATTTAGCGCAAAGGTCAGGTGTTATATAATATTAGGGTCAGTAGCTAATTGATCTGCTAAGTTGATAAACATGAGAATCAGGTTGATATGTGGGTTACATAGGTTAGGGTTAGTAGCTAATTGTCCTGGTAAGGTGATATGTGCTCTAAGTGTAGTATAAGGGTGGAGGTTATGATTAATTGAAGATAAATATATTAATTTTTGGCTGAATGGAGGAAGCAGAGTCAGGGCTAAGTTGACCCCCGCCGGTCTGGCATGTAAACTCTGCCTCCTCCACTCCCTGCAGGTCTAAACTGAGGGAATTAAGGTAGGTAGAGGGAAATGTTTAATAAATATATATATTATTTTAGGTCTAATATTGGTAGGAGTTAGTATATTATTTAAGGATAAGGTTTTGATAACTTTAGTGTAAGGGACTTTATAGAACTTAGTGGAGAGTCGTCATATTATGGTATTAAGGGTAAGGGTTAGGGGCAGTTCTAGTGTTAGGATGACTCCAGAACTTTTTAGGGAGTCAAAGGCAAGGCACAGGTCGACACATGTCACTCAAGAGCTCATCTCTTTACGTTTAGCCCCTTTTTTGCAACAAATCATCAGTAGTGAACATCTGGTGTTTCATCCATTACTACTAGACACCCTCAGCCAAGGAAGGCCCAGACAGGGATGATCAGTCCCTGCTGTGTCCAATAGCCAATTAGATTAGGGTTTAGGGTTAGAGCTAGGCTTTAGGTCTAAGGTTAGAGGTTAGGGTTAGGTGAAGGACTAGTGTCACAATGACATCCCCCTAATTCAGTCCAGTGACTGAAAAAGTTTGGTTTAGGGAGTCAAAGGCGAGGCAAGGGCCGACACACGTCACTCAAGACCTCATCCTCTTGTCTTTAGCCCAGGTAGGAGGTACACAGTAAACACATTCTAAAGGAAATAGGTGAACCCAAAGGGTTGAAGTCAGGATCAATAATGAACCTCAGGATCATCGGGTGTTTTAGACATTACCACTAGACACTCTCAGCCAAGGAAGGCCCAGACAGAGATGATCAGTCCCTGCTGTGTCCAATAGCCAATTAGATTAGGGTTTAGGGTTAGAGCTAGGCTTTAGGTTTAAGGTTAGGTGCAGGACTAGTGTCACGATGACATCCCCCTAATTCAGTCCAGTGACCGAAAAAGTTGGGTTTAGGGAGTCAAAGGCAAGGCAAGGTCCGACACACGTCACTCAAGACCTCATCTTCTTGTCTTTAGCCCAGGTAGGAGGTAGACAGTAAACACATTCTAAAGGAAATAGTTGAACCCAAACGGTTGAAGTCGGGATCAGTAGTGAACCTCAGGATCATCGGGTGTTTCAGACATTTATAGTAGACACCCTCAGCCAAGGAAGGCCCAGACAGAGATGATCAGTCCCTGCTGTGTCCATTAGCCCATTAGGTTCTTAAACAAAACTAAATTAACCATAGTTAAAGAGAAGGAGTATAC
>NW_015151158.1:110217-111934 GCF_000732505.1 Cyprinodon variegatus | reverse complement strand
ATAAATGAAATGCACCCCTCTAAGAACTCTCATTAGTACAAATGGTCAAGGTCCGGCAAAGACGAAACCATTAAAATTATGTAGAACCCAGATAATTAGAGTAAGAGAAGGAAATCAGAAAAGATTAGCTGAAATAGACATTATAGAAAACTATGAAATAAGACCATGAAGATCAACACCTGATTGGGTATCCTCCAGAAACCTACGTCCCAATGCATCCACAGCCTAATCACCTAAGCTGGACCAGGGGAGGTGAGGCTGTTTGGGGGAAAGTTGACAGTTTGAAGGAGTCCAGTTGTAGTTTAATTTGGTAAAAACCAAATTAGACGATGTGGTGGGTGTTGGCTGTGCATTGAAGACTGGGTCGTGATTAAGGTCCTGAGTCCTGGACTGCCACTCCTTGGGTTCATTGTTCCAGTAGGGGAACTTACCCAGTACCCTTTGGTGAACAGGTCGGTTGTTGACCTCTGACCTGCCCAGGTAAGGGTTAGGAGTTAGGGTGATTTGATAGTAACTTTATAGGTGATGTTTCTTCTTATCATCTTATCTATTTGCATATTTCTAACCCTTTTTGCAGCAACATTCCCCCCCCTCTCTGCAGAGGGAATGCCCTCACCTGCCGGCTGCCATCTGCGATGCGCCCGTGCCTGTGGGTGAGGCGGAGTTGAGTCACGGCGGGAGCTGCTGGCGTTCGTCTCAGACAGGGTGAACCACATTGCATGTTTGTTGACTTTGGCTCCTGGACAGTTTCAGGTTTCCTCTCAGAGTGAACCTTTACCCTCCTTACGCATGCCAGCGCTCCTCTTCACCTCTGCTGTGGTTAACCCGTAAATAACGAGGGAATCAGATTTATCATGTTTTATGGAAACAACGCAGAGAAACGTGAACAGCTGCACATATTTGGTGAGAGAGTCGCCGCATTAAGTGGTTAGATAAAAGCTCCCATCTGGACTAATAACAGCTATAATGTTGTTATTCTGTCAGGCGATGCTTGGCGTGTCTGTGTGCTGAATGTGCTGTGATTGCTCACAGTCATTTCCTTGTAATTAGGTAAACTATCAGAGGTGTGTGCTTGCATGTGCATCCTTGCTGTCCGACCAGCTCTGCTGCAGTTTTGGCAGCAGCTCATATTTATCTCATCACGGTGCAGCAGTTAGAGTGTCAGCAGCCATCTGTTGTGGCAAGTTCTCCTGCGGGTTTTTCATTTGGCCTCGTTTGGGATTTGATCCGAAACCTCCCAGAGGGAGGCGTCTGGATCGGTTCTCGATGGGTCTGAGAAGAAAGGAAAGGAGCTGGTTGGTCAGGATTTAAGTCCCTAACATGGTTCATGGTATAGCTGGGGTTAGATTGAAGGTGTCCGTTGAAGGCCGCAGGGATCGGCTCAGGGGTTTGGGGTCCTTCTGAGCCCCGATCTGGAGGTCATTCAATGTTTCTATCATTATCAGATTATTTATCATTAAAGGCTCTCAGGTTCAGGCTCTGTTCCAGAACTCAATACAACTTTATCTGATTTATTACTTTACATCTAATTACACTCTGCAGCTCAGAGAGGAAGAAACACAACATCTGAGAGAATCAAGCAGAAACATCACTGGATCCAACATGATCAATATGTTCCACCACACAGAAACCTCATCCATCCATCATCCATCCATCCATCATCCATCATCCATCCATCCATCCATCCATCATTCATCCATCCATCCATCATCCATCA
>NW_015151158.1:105292-106532 GCF_000732505.1 Cyprinodon variegatus | reverse complement strand
AACTGCAGGATGAACAGAAGCCCCATCTGTTAGCAGAAGATGTTTCCCAGTCAGTGTGCAGGTCTTTCAGGGACCTGGAGCGGGTTCTCCATCTCTAACGAAGATGCTCCTCAGGCTCAGTTTCCTCTCCTGCTCTGCGGCGCTTCAGCCACCTGATTTCCATATGACTCAGTTAAAGTTCAGTCTCTGAGCCAAAGCCTTCTGCTTTCCACGAGATCCAGTATCTGTTGAGAGACCCTGACTTCTCCCAGCCCACATGACTGCATCGCCCCCCCCTGCTCTTCTTTCACCTATTTTCCATTCCCTCATTCTCCAACTTTCATCTCCTCTGCATCCACTCACACTCCTATTTTTAGCCGCAGAGACGCACGGCTTTGATTTCTCCAGTAAAAACCGCTTGAAGGATGCTGCTCCTGTTGACGCCTTGCGTTTCACGTGTTGCCGTGCGTATTTATAGCTCCATTATCACTCCGAGCGGCATTGCTTGGAGGTCAGCGAGGGTGAAGTTACATGAGAAGAAAGAAAAAAGGCAGGAGAAAGAGCAATGAGGTGACTAACAGCTGTGGCAGGTAATGACTAACCTGTGATGAATTATTCCTGAACCCCAGCCAGGTCTGCTGCCTTCTAAACTCACACTTTCACAGTATCTGCTTTAAATAAACACATTCCTGCGCTGAATTTAGGCACGAACACCCTCAGAGCGCACGGCTGCCATACCTGGGAGCAGAGCTTTGATGGACGGCTCGGGGGCGGGGCCAGGTGAGCTTTGTGTGCCGGTGAGACGTGTTCGTTAACGGTCTATCACTAATTGTTCCAGCGGTGTCCCGGCTTTGTTTGCTCAGGCACTGCAGGGTGTTCCCGTGGGATGTTCAACGTTCCTCACATAGTTGGTGGATCCCAGACTGGGAAGCACCGGGTTAGAGACGCCGTTAGAGATGGCCACTGGTCTCCATGATGCTGGAAGAACCTCTCAGGTTTTGATCAGGATAAAAAGGCCGCAGCAGATTTTGCCTTTTTATTATAAAAGGTTTTATCGTTCATTAATGATCAGAAGTTCCCAAACTTTTTAACAAATGTTACCACAGCTGACCAAAATCAATTGGCACAGGTGAAATCATAAAAGAAAGAGCATCAACAACCAGTTATTTCTAGTTTAAGCACTTTAACAAACTAATTTAATTCCTATAGTGGATCTTAAGACCTCATACTGATTGGTCAAGAAAGCTGATAGGGGTCACGA
>NW_015151158.1:96943-104107 GCF_000732505.1 Cyprinodon variegatus | reverse complement strand
TGTGAATTAGCGTCTCTAAAACCACTCAGCTTCAGAACAGCCCTGAAGAATTTAATTAGGGATTGAAGAACCTTAAAGGAGGAGGAGTTTAGGAAAGAACTGGTTTATCGTTTTATAAGGCGATAAAATGAAGGAGATCCATTGAGGTCTGGATGGGTCTGAGTCTGGGTGGCCTCACGCAAACAGACCCAGAATGGAAACACATTAGAGAGACTAATGGCTGCAGACGCAGTGCTGTTTATCCTGCAGGCTATTTAAAGCAGAGGAACCCTGGACCATTCTGAAAACATGAGGGGGGGGGGACCAGGAGATGAAAACTAGGAGCAGACGGAAGATGTGGGTCATGAAAAAAACCTATAAACCTATAAACTATGGTTTATTTTTGGTTCTAGCAAAGTTCTCGATGTTCTTCAGTCCAAATGTTACTCAGTCAATATATTCACAGTAAAACGGGTCAGAAAATATAATAAATCACTTTTACAACTATTATTTTTATTTCTATGTGAAAAAATGAAGTTCTTGCTAAAAGAAGAAAGTTGCTCCCATTCTGATGTAACTACAGAGATAACTTCCTGATTAATTACCAGGAAGAAGGAAGGTAGAAAAGATCTAGATCAGGGTTCTTCAGGCCAAGGACCCCAAACTGATGGTTACATGGAGTGGGGACCCCCTAATTATATATATGGTATTAAATAGTGTTCTATCAAACTGCTCCTATAGTCGCTCTATTACAGAGGGAGTAATGTAACTAAAGTAATCCCTCCCTGGGATTATTAAAGTATTTCTGGTTCCTGGTTGATGGGACAGGTGTTGTGGATGAAATGGTGCCCAGCTTAAAAGAGCTCCTGTGTGTCGCTGAATGTGGGCATTGATCATGGGCGGTTCTAGACAGGGGCCAACGGGGGCCAGTGCCCCTGTAGATCAGGTCCTGGCCCCTGTTATGGCCCCTGAACTGAAGACATAATACTCAAATAAATTCTAATGCTGATCTGCGCTGGAACAGACATGGTTACTGATTGGTCCGTTGGATCTATTTCATTTTTTTTCTTTACAAATTCTGTTTTACTAATTATTTGAAAACATAGGATTCCAGTTTTCATCTGCTAATTTATTTATTTATTTTTTTTAAACAAATTGCTCTTATTTTTTATGGCTGAATTTATCCATTTATTTTTACTTCTAATTCAGATTCTATATAAAACGGTAATTTTAACTTAAATTAAATCAAGAATATGTAAAATTCCTAAATTCTGAATGTATATTGACCTAATAAGAAAAACTATTTTAATGGAACCTATTTGAATAGAAATTTAAATTCATGCAGCTATGTTAATATATTTCAATCACTTGCCCTGTTTTTTATTTCATGCTTTTCTGGGCCCCCCATGAAAACACGCTGGCCCCCGCCTGGCCCCCTGGAACATTTGGTCTAGAACCGCCACTGTCAGTGATGACTGAAAGACATCTTCTGCCTCCATTTATCTGTTTACTACAGTCTGTTGAATTCATGTTCATGCGGATTTAAAGACATTTCGATTAGTGGAAAAATTTACAGGAGGAATATGAAAAAAGTTTAATCAAACAAAAATTTCGTGGCCCCATGCAGTACCCCCCTGGACCCCTGGGGGTCACAGACCCCCTGTTGAAGACCTCCGATTTAGACTCTAAAAATAACTGGTGTAGGTCCGTTTGCTTCCTCTAGGGGGAGCTACAGCGGACCATCTCTACCAGAGACACCATCCATCTGCAAAAGTATGGAGTAAATTTTGTTCCATTATTGTTGGAAGCAAAGGAAATACTTTGTAAATGGAAATAAAAAAAAAAAATCAAATTCAGAAATCAAACTTTAAAAATCTTTTGATTGTCATTTTTGCAAGAATTTATTACTCATTTTATTTCTCTAATTATTTTTGAGAATTTTTTTGTTTTGTAATATTACATTTTCTTTTTGTTTTGAAATTATGTTTTACAGATCAAGAGGGCTTTNGACCCCCTGTTGAAGACCTCCGATTTAGACTCTAAAAATAACTGGTGTAGGTCCGTTTGCTTCCTCTAGGGGGAGCTACAGCGGACCATCTCTCCCAGAGACACCATCCATCTGCAAAAGTATGGAGTAAATTTTGTTCCATTATTGTTGGAAGCAAAGGAAATACTTTGTAAATGGAAATAAAAAAAAAAAATCAAATTCAGAAATCAAACTTTAAAAATCTTTTGATTGTCATTTTTGCAAGAATGTATTACTCATTTTATTTCTCTAATTATTTTTGAGAATTTTTTTGTTTTGTAATATTACATTTTCTTTTTGTTTTGAAATTATGTTTTACAGATCAAGAGGGCTTTTCTGTGGAAACGCATCATCGGAAATACGTCACCAATCCAACGACAAATGAAATAGCTTTACTCATCATTAAAGATTAAATATTTATTTTGCACATCTAAAAAAATCTCTTTAAATATGTCTAAATATTTTATTTTAATAATTTAATTTCCATTAGCTTTTTGAAGGTCATTGGGTGAGTGGGGCGGGACCCTACCGCCCTCTATTGACCAGATACTGGTTTGCGGTCGAAGACAATTTGGTTATAAAAATTAGAGATGCTACCGAAAAATCTGTTCATTAGACATACGGAGCTTTTTCAGCTGAAAATGGCAACAGATTGTAAATTTATACAAGTTAGTAATTTAATGCAAGAAGCTGAAGAAAACATTAAATGTTCTTATTTACTAGTAAATAAAAAGCTTCTCAGAGGACCATGACTCCCAGTTAGAGGGTTAAAATAAACACATGCTTTCTAATTGTACAGACAGAATTTTTAAAAGTGCATAAAAATATGACGAAAAGGATCTTTATAATAAAAAAAAAAATAAGAAAATAGCAAAGTTACTTTCAAAACATTTTTAGATTAAGAAGTGTATAATATATTGATTAAGAACTCCAGGTTTCCATACGGAAGAGGATTAGGGCCACTGGGAAAAAAAAAGAAAAGATTTTAAAATATTATTTCAGTTTAATATGGGAAAAAATCTCTGATAAAGATGTGAGTAGTTAGGGCGAAACAGGAACACACTGGTGGAAAATGATGGAATTAGGCGAATTTTTCCATCCCTGAGGGTTCCTGGTGATGCTATTTGATTAATGGAAAAGCAGAAGGTGATTAAAACAGGAAAACTAGACTCTAAAACAGACATGGCTACAGCTGGATGCTAACATGTTAGCTGTCAGAATTCTGTCAGAATTTTGAGATTAAAGGAAGAATTCTGAAATAAGGGTCAGAATTCTCGGGAAAAAAAATATCCAAATTCTAATTTTAATGTCAGAATTCTGAGAAAAAAGTAAGAATTCTGTGATTTAAATCAGAATTCTGAGATTAAAGTCAGAATTCTGACTTTTGTCACATATTCTACTGAAATAAAATTAAAAACTCAATTAACTTTTTCATTTTTCCAGTGTGGATTTAATCCTCTTCCTTATTTCCAACCAGCTTCTTCTCTTCTTCTGCTCTGCTCAGCACCACTAGCTGCTATAGAGGCAAACGCGGTTCTAGGCAGGGGCCAACAGGGGCCAGCGCCCCTAGAGATGCTGGCCCCTGTTATGGCCCCTGTAGGCCTACTTCTTAAAACATACACTATAAAAAATGTAAATATAAATCTATTTTCCTGAATGGGTAGGTAAGACAATTTACTAATGGAATAAGGTGATTTCTATATAACATGATAAAAAAAACCCATCCTCCTATTTCAAGTAGTTTATATGTAATTATCTTATTTTGAGGGTAAAATATATATTTTTTGGCAATCATCATCTTATTTACCAACTCATTTTAAGAAGTTTTTACATTTCAGATGTCCATCCTGATTACAGCCATAATAAGATACAACCAGGTTTTCATCATCATCAATAACTTTGTTCTGTGTCCCCATTAAAAACCATTGCCCCCCCGGCCCCCCTGGTAAACTTGGTCTAGAACCGCCTCTGTATAGAGGACCCCCTCCATCCATTAGCTCTGCAGCTGCTTCTCTCTGCAGGTGAACTCACCTGTAGACGGAGCTCCATACGTCACTGAGGACATCTGCTGTCAGAACAGCAGAAAGCACCTTAAAAGGAAATATAACAGAAAAAGAAAACATTTCTCTCTCTGTTAGTTTTTAGCAGGAAATCTGCTCATATTTAATCTCTCATCTTGATCCATTGACTTCCAGAACATCCATGATGCATCATTCCTCCTGAAAGAGGATATTTCCACAACATCAAACAGTGAAACACATGAACCCTGAAATAAATATGCAGACATCTGCTCCAGTTTAAACAAGAAAGGAAATCAAACACCCATAAAACACGTGTGCTTGTTGTTTTTCCCCTCATGTTTTAGGGACATCAGAGAGAAAATCCACACTGATTGGATCCATGACAAGCTTCCATTCTGATAGGAACTAAATATATTTTCTTTCACTTAGAAAAAATTAATGAATAAAAACTAATCACAGACAGTTGATTAAAAATCGATCAATAAATATAGAAATGACTGCATATGGACGTAAACTATGGAGCTAAGATCTGCATCCTGCAGGAACATCTTCTGACATCTTCTGTCTTATTGTTCAGTGTTTTATTCACAGTCTGCAGAAAGTGAAGATTTAAGGGAAAAACTGTTTAAATGTGTCTCACAGTCATTTATAAGTGGCCTTTTACAGTCAACTTTTGTATCTATGCTTCTTTTTCTATGTCTGCTTCTGTCTCCTTGAACCCCAGTGGGCCTCAGCAGATGGCCGCTCACACTGAGCCTGGTTCTGCTGGAGGTTTCTTCCTGTTCAAAGGGAGTTTTTCCTCTCCACTGTCGCTACAAGCATGCTTAGTGTGAGGGATTGCTGAAGAGTCAATGAGTCGATGCAATCAGCTGGTTTTCCTTAGATAGAAAACTTTGAATCAATCTGACTGGATGATCTGGTTGAACTGGAAAGTGACCTGAGATGACATGATGTGAATTGGAGCTATAGAAATAAACTGAATAGAATTGAATACATTTTTATGTGTTTGAAGTTTTTAATTCTAATAAATTGAAGATAAATCACAGTTTATGTTATTTGTCAAAACAATGTTTGATTGTAGTTGGAAGATGATTATCATAATATTATTTTATGCATGATTTATTGTTTAAATTTTGAATTATACATATTATTAGTGTAATATTTTTATATAAAAGAATAACTTAAAATAAAAATGTATATTAAATTTACTTATGATGCTATTAGTAGGAACTCACATCAATTTTCCTGTTTTCTATTTATAAAGAATAAATAAAGGTAACGTAATGAAGCTGGGTTGCCTGAAAGACAAGGCGGAGGGAAAAACAAACAGCTGCTAATGTGAACGCGCCACGTGGAGGAGCAGGCAGAGGGGCGGGAACGCGCCCAGCTCTCCGCGCGCCGCTCACACCTGCAATGTGGACCTGTCGGTCCCTTTAATCAGGCTTTAGCCCCTCCTTCTCTAACAGGGCGCACCTGAGCAGGTGCGTCCACGGCGCGTTTCTTTGCTGACATCATCGGCGTCGTTGCGCAGCTTCCGGCTGTCAGGTGAGGCGGAAGAGAAGAGAGGAGCGAAGAGTCACCCGTCAGCTCACCTGTCGATAAGCAAGGAGGAAAAAAAGTAAGTTAAAGCGGGAAATATGGCCGATAACCTGAGGGGAGCTGTTCTATGTGCTCTGGTTCTATGTGCTCAGGTTCTATATTCTGTGTTCTCTTGTTCTATGTTCTGTGGATCTGTTTGTTGTCGTCACTTCCAGTTTCTCCCCTGTGCTCCATGGAGATCAGCAGCCAGAAAAACCAGTTTAGAACCAGACCTTAATGGGCCTGTTGTGGTGCCCAACCTCAGGTTCAGGGCCCTTTGAAGGGCCTCAGGAGGACAAAGCTCCGGCCGCTGTTCTGTCAGACCAACATACCTACAGTCCATACGCAACACCTCAGATCTGCATTTATCTCTTTAGTTTAGTACGAAAAATAAACCTTAAAACTTCCTCAAAGGCCGTGTTTCCCTTCAGTCATGCACAAAAAAACGACACAATTTAAGGTCAGATCAGCATACGCTTCAAAAGACACTAAAAAGTAAGTTATTAAATTAGTTTTTTATACATGACTAAAGGGATAAACGTTGGTTTGGGTAGTTTAGTCTATTTTTCGTACAAAATTAAAAGGATAAACTATTAAAGGGATAAACGGGTATTAATTATCTGACTCATCTGACAGAACACCGGTAAAAATGAAATCAAGCAAGCAACAGATTTGATTTAAAAATGTTTACTTCTGTGATATTTAGCTTTTACCTTCAGTTTTACTGCATGATTTCAGTTTAAAGTAATTATTTAATGATTTAGGCAGACCTTTGTCACGTTTTGTTCTGGGAAATCTGCGTTACTGTACCTTTAAAAAGACTTTTGGATTCAGGAGTTATCAGGAAACATTTATGTGTCGATCACAGGTTGCTAACATGTTGCTCAACGACACAGAGGAAAACAATCAAAGGGAATTAAGGGCTTAAGGAATGTATGATGAAATAAAAATATATATTGATGTTAAAACATCGAGTTATCACAGAAATAAAGATACTGAAATGAGTAAAACGGTTTATAATTCAGACTAACAGGATTTATTGTTTATCTTTTGAGTCTTCACTATAAGTTTTTCAAAGGTCATTTTGTACGGAAGAGGATTAGGGCCACTATAAAAATGGAAAAAAAGCTACAGATTTAAAAAAAATGTTTCATTTCAGTTTAATTTTAGGAAAAAAGTCAGAATTCTGACATGTTAGCATCAAGCTGTAGCCATGTTTGTTTCAGAGACTAGATCTCTCGTTTTAATAATGATAAATTTTATTTCAAAGGAGCCTTTCTGGACTGAAGGTACAAAGATAAAAACACAACGGGAGAAACAAAGCCGTCAAAGTCCTGAGGTTTGGAGGTTTGGAGAAAAGTGACTTGGAGCTATGTTGATTGGCAATGGTTAGGCTGGAGTAGTGCTGAGTTTTACTGCTGGCAATGGAGTCCTGATAGTGAAAGATTGGATTATTGTACATTTCTTAAATTTTAAGAAAAGTTTGGATCACCTTCTGCTCTTCCATTAATCAAATAGAATCAGCAGGGACCCTCAGGGACGGAAAAACTCGCCTAATTG
>NW_015151158.1:93875-96404 GCF_000732505.1 Cyprinodon variegatus | reverse complement strand
AAACTTCCTGAGATTAAAGTCAGAACGTTCTGAGATTAAAGTCAGAACGTTCTGAGATTAAAGTCAGAACGTTCTGAGATTAAAGTCAGAACGTTCTGAGATTAAAGTCAGAAAGTTCTGAGATTAAAGTCAGAAAGTTCTGAGATTAAAGTCAGAAAGTTCTGAGATTAAAGTCAGAAACCTCTGCCCCCCCCCCCCATGTTAAATAAAATTAAAAACACTTTTATTTTTTCAGTGGCCCTAATTCTCTTCCATCCATTTGTGACCATTTTCCTCTATAATCTTTTTCTGCTGTAAACACCAGAATTTCTCCATTGTGGGACAATAAAGGGATTTTCTACTCTATTCTACCATATTCTATTCTAAATATCAGACAGATCTGCAAAATCAAAAATCAATTCAAAGATGTCAAACAGACCATTAGATTAAAACATGCGATCATTTAAACTGCTACAAGGAAAAACAAGAACTGTTGGTTTAAAATGAAACTGATCAGAAAGAAAAACATAATTAGATCTATAAAAGTTGTGACGACCTTTGACCTCTGTGTGTTCTGCAGTGTTTTCAGTCCTGGTTTAAAGGAACCAGCAGTGAGAAGAGAAAATGGTTCAAACCTTTATTTTCTTCTTGAGGTGAAAACCGTGGATAGAAACGTTCAGATAGAAAGAGCTCAGAAAGAAAATAAACCAGGACCTGCAAAGATCCTTTAAGCTCTTTATGTCAAACCTGGAACCGATGGTTAGAAACTGTTTACGTGTAAAGATCCAGCAGCGAGGGAAACCCTGGCAGCCTGTTGACTGACCTCTACAGAACCTCATTGATAAAAAGCGGGTTCTGGTTCTGAGCTCTCTGACTTCATGACGGAGCGCCTTTTTCCTACTAATGTGATCCAGGGATTCCTAAAACCCAAAAAGAAAGAAATAATGTAAATCTAATCCTATAATACTGGTAAATAAAGCTGCCTAGAACATTAGGCCTGAATGCTCCTGCTTGGGTTGAACTTTGACCTCTGGGCAGAAGGCTCTCTGAATGAGAGCAGAACATGGAGGGTCAGGAATGTGCTGCTGCAGCAGGAACGCTGTCGCCCGTCGGGTCGCCGTCGGTTGGTCAGACTGACGGCAGGTTGGGACAGAATCTAGAAATCGATTCTAGAAGGATTTGGACCTTCAGCACCTGAGGAACGGCTCAGTTGGGATTAGATTGAAAGGAGGAAACTTTACTGGGAGAAACTACGGTATGGTATAAAAATATAAAACGAGGAGCAATATTTATGGTTATTTAACCTGTTTTAAGAACTTATTTTATTTCAACTAATTTTTTTCTCTATGTCATTCATTTATTTATAAAAATCTTACTTTGTTAAATAAATAATTGGCTCCAAATGAAATGTTAATTTAAAAAAAGTAAATATACACACACAAATACCCCCTTATTTTCCACTAAAAACACGCTAAATAACCATAAATATAAAAAAACTCCTCATAATAAACCACAAATAGACCTTTGATAAATCTGACGTTTTATTGATCGATTTCCTTCCTCCAGATGTTGTTTCCCTTCACAGCTTGTAGAAAACAGCAAATTTATATATATTTTTTGGCATCATTCATGGCATTGGACTCTTTTTTTTTTTTTTTTTTTCTAAATGTTTTTAATATTATATTAATATATTCCATTTAAGAGTATTACTGCTGCCACCGTCTGTTTTAGAGGGAAAAACATAGTAGGGGTGGCCAATGATTGGCTAATGGTGGCCATGGCCCCCATCTAGCTCCGCCCCTGTGCAGGATCCCTCTGGGACCAAGTCTGCTCCTGTTTTCTCTGTATTTCTGACCCTCCTAAGAAGTTCTCTTAAATCAAGTGTCTCCTTTCCATAAAGTCGCCCTGATGGAACCCATTACCTTCCAGCCTCTCCTCACATGTAGGCTGAGTTCTTTCTCTCCTGGTGGAAAAGAGACGTTAACTCTCTCTGTGATGCTCGTGTCTGCAGTGAATCCCATCCCTTGCAACCTGAAGTCTGAGGCCAAGAAGGCCGCCAAGATCCTGAGAGATTTCACCCAGATCTCCAACAGGACCGGGCCGGATAAACTCATCCCCGGTAGGAGGCGTCCCCGGTGCTGAAAGCGGCTCTAAAACCCCGGATCTGAACCGGCCTGTTCTGTGTTTCAGCTCACATTATAGCCAAGGCCGAGGGTTTGGCCATCATCTCCGTCATCAAGGCCGGCTTCATGGTCACAGCCAGAGGCGGCAGCGGCGTCGTCATCGCCAGACTCGCCGACAGACGTAAGAAGTTGGGTTTTATTGCTTCAGAAACAAAGCGGCTCCTATGAGCGTTTATATAACGATGTAAAGCGTCCAGCTCAGCTCTAACGAGCCTTTCTGGGTCCAGGTTGGTCAGCACCGTCCGCCATCGGCATCGCTGGCCTCGGCGGAGGCTTTGAGATCGGTGTGGAGGTAAGTCAGTTCAATTCTATTCAGCTTATTTCTATAGCTCCAATTCACATCATGTCATCTCAGGTCACTTTCCAG